>NW_009710091.1:0-43288 GCF_000703405.1 Apaloderma vittatum | reverse complement strand
TGGCCTGGGCGCCGCGTCCTGCGTCTCCTGTCCGTCTGCGAGGCTGTGGACGGCGTGTGTTGGGTGCTGGAGCGTGTCCGGAGAAGAGCGGCGAAGCTGGTGAGGGAGTCTGGAGAACAAGTCTTGAGAGGAGCGACTGAGGGAACGGGGGTTGTTGAGCCTGGAGAAGAGGAGGCTGAGGGCAGACCTTACCACTGTACAGCTGCCTGAAAGGAGATGGTAGCAAGGTGGGCGTTGGTCTTCTTTCCCGAATAATGAGTGATAGGATGAGAGGAAATGGGCTTAAGTTGTGCCAGGGGAGTTTAGGTTGGATATTAGGAAAAATTTCTTTGCTGAAAGGGTTGTCGTTGAGCACTGGAGCAGGCTGCCCAGGGAAGTCACCATCCCTGGAGACATTTAAAAGATGTGTAGATGAGGTGCTTGGGGGTATGGATTAGCGGTGGGCTCAGCAGTGTTAGGTTAATGATCTTGATGATCTTAAAGGTCTTTTCCAACCAAAACGACTTTATGATCTGTTACGGAGATCCGTTCCAAGTGGCTGTAAAAGTATGTGTGACTTAGGTAAAGTAACCTGGTAAGAACAATAAGAACAGTAAGAACTTCTTCACAGGAGGTAAAGTTGGCTATCAAAGTATTTCTTTGCCTTTTTCTCCAGCAAGTCTTGTTATGCCCCTTATTGGATGTTCTCTGATGCTGTATGCCTCATGGGTCTCAGGGAGTTTTTGGTGCATGCTTTTCTGACAGTGTGAACGGCAGGTGCATATCTTGATTTAGCTATAACATCTTACTGGTGAGCTTGATTCACACTAGTATTTAGCTCATTGTACTCAAAACCCTTGTTAATAATTGTTTACGAGGAGAGGCAACCGTCCTCATCAGAGCTTCTTAAAATGTTTTTCGTGAGCGGACAAAAATATATATACTTGTAATACTGAGAAGTACTGCATAGTGGTCTTGTTTGACTGGTTAATTTTTCATAATGACCTAATGCCTTTCACTTAACTGTTTTGATTCTTGCAGTCGATTCTTCGGGTGACTCTTCTCAAAGTAAAGTTAAAAAAGCGTTGCAAGTAGTGAAAGAAAATGTCACATAAAAGCTCTAAGGAAATCAAGAAAGTAAACATTTCTAGCTCTTTGGAGTCTGAAGATATTAGCTTGGAAACCACAATACCAACTGATGATGTTTCTTCCTCTGAAGAGAGAGAAGGTACCGTTAAAATCACTAAGCAGCTGATTGAGCGGAAGGAGTTGCTCCATAATCTTCAGCTGCTTAAAATAGAATTATCTCAGAAAAACTTGATGATCGACAACTTGAAAGCAGAATATTTGACCAAGGTAGGAAGTGTTCCTTTCAGTTTTATTGTTTCTGGTGCTCTTAGACTATGGTAGAAACTCTTCTTAAAAGAATTTCTGTGATTTGCATGCTGGAAGCCTATTTAATTTTGCAGGGATTTTTTTTAGTATTTTCTGTTTGGTTGATTTTGTTTGGTATTTTAATGAGGAAAGGAAGGAACAAAGATATGGAAAACATAGCTGACTTGTCCAGGTCGTTATACTTAGAAATAAATGAGGTGGGATCAAATTTTTCCTTTTCTACAAACTAAGGAAAAAGACTTTTTTTCTTTCAGAAATGAAGAATATGTTTGTCACTGATGGAAGCAGCTTAATAGGACTTTTAAGCTGAACTTGTGGAATACCAGAAAAAGTAATCTGAATACTATTCAATGATCTGTTAATGAAGATGTGGCTAGAATATGTCAACTAACATGATATCAGGAGGAGACTTTGCCTGCAGTTTCCACTAAGATGCACAAAACAAAGATGTCAAAGGTTTGCTGTGTTCATGCACAGCCCATGGTTACAACCTACTGTATAGTAAATGTGGCTTTCAGTGGCTTGCTGCTCTGAGTTTAAACCTAGTTTGAAATTGGCTGAACACATAGCTATTTGGCTGAGAAAAGATCAGTTTTAGAACCAAGCATTTTTTATTATGAGAGCAAAATCCATATCACGTTTTATGAAGTCTTAGCATATTTAACAATCTCTATTGTACTTTCCAGGGCATTCATCTCTCCATTTTTTTCTTTCAAGTTGTGTTTTTTGTAAAATACATTTTTTAAATGTACCAAAGTAACAAATTTTCTTGATTTTGTATTCTTCCTATTTAGACTGAAGAGCTAGAAGAGAAGCTTAACGATGCAATCCATCAAAAGCAGCTGTTGTCTTTACGACTGGATAGTCAGCTGGCATTACAGCAAGAAGATGCTAGGTATGATGGAAGTAAAACTAAGAACTATATCTTTAATAGCTTATTAACATGAATACAAATTCATGGATGGTTAATGGAAACCAATGATTATGAATTGCAGGAATAGGATTTCTCTTGCAGATTACATTAATATTTCCGTTCTAAAAATAGAATTTATGTGTTTAATTTACATATAAGTAAATTGAATTCAGCTATCACTGGCTGAAGGCTTGTGGGTTTCATTTTATTGTTGCTCAGATTCAAAATTTAATAGGAACTAGGGTAAGAATGTACTTAAAACTAGTAAAGAGCAAGAGGAGTAGGTATAGGAGAAGGCAGAGTTTCCATCAATTTAAACTGAATTTTTAATAACTTTTCAGTCTGGATGGCTTGGAAAAGCTAAGGAGCTCATGTTCAGCACTTCCAGTTAGGATTGGTTTTTGGTCAGAAATGCTTTCAGTTGATGATGTGGCAACTTGGTTTTCGTCTTGCTTTTCTGAGTTAACCTATAGCTGAAAATAGCCTGGCTAGCAGGTGTATTCAAATTACTTTGTCAATTAAATATTTTAACACCTGTGAAGGAAGAGCATTGCTTAATGGTCTCATGTTATAGAAGAAGATGCACCAACTTACAGGATGTGACTAATTCCAAGCCATATTTTGTCGCAAGCCTACAGCAGATTTAGGGATATGTGATTAGTTATAGCAGAGTCTTTCATCTAAGAGCAGCTGCCTGTCGGAAAAATATCTGTCATTCTGTATGCTAATTCCACCAGAGTGGAATATTTTTATGTTGGCTGCAGTTATCTGAGGTGTAAAAAAGTATGGGTGTGCAAATTGTTGCCAATATGCATAAAAAGTTTAACTACTTTATTTTCATTAGTTTTCCTGTCTGTCTTTTACCTCACTTTGTGTCCCCATTTGACAGAATTGTTCACTCTTGTGTGAAATATGCCTGTGTGTGGCTGCTTTGCTGACCTTCTGACTTTTGAAACTGATGGGGCAGATGTCACCTTGTAATACCAACTAATACTTTTGATATTACTGTTTTAAGTAATTTAGGGGAATTATTGCATTTCGAAGAGTGATTTAAATTGAATATGTTTTCAAGAATTACAGCTAAAACTTCTGAAGAACTAGGTCAGTCGCATTTGATTTAAATAAAATACAACGCTTTGAAACATCTCTAAGTGATGCATAAGTTTCTCTTGCTGTATAATGCCTTGTTACTGGTGAAAATATTAATGTTAATATTAACAGGCTGGAAGTTAGACTGCTTGTTTAAATGTAGTGGTATTTGGTTTTTTTAAGTGGACCCCAACCTTCTGTGTTACACTGGATAGAAAACGAATCTTTGTGTGTGCAATAGGCCATAAGCATGTATATGCTGAAACTTGGTGAGATGTAATTTGAAGTTACTGTTGCTTTACTGGGTAATTTACTAGTTCCGTGGGTTTTGTGTGGAAATATATTCTGCTTTTTCACATTTTTAACCTCTTAATTGGTAAATTAAGACTCATCTATAAATTCAAGTCAGCATATGTCGAGATTAATTGTCACTTCTTGGATTCAGCTTTGTAATGTCAATGGCTAGGCAATTCTTGGGGTTTTATATATACTGTGTCTGATATCACACAATCACAGAATGTCAGGGGTGGAAGGGACCTCAAAAGATCATCTAGTCCAAGCCCTCCTGCCAAAGCAGGATCACCTAGAGCAGGCGACACAGGAACGCATCCAGCCATGGTAACCATGGTGGTATCCACCTGTCTGCAAATTTTTCCCTCTACAAAATGAGTGTAACTTACTCCCTTGCCAGGGTGTTGTGAGAGTTTGTCGCTTGTGTTAATTGCTACTTAATGTCTTCTGTTTTCAAATCAATCTTGAAGAAAAAAACAGGCTCTAATGAAACAAGAAATGGAAACTATTTTACTGAGACAGAAGCAACTGGAGGAAACGAATCATCAGTTAAGGGAGAGGGCTGGAGATATCCGTCATAGTTTTCGAGACTTGGAATTAACAGATGATTGCTATGAGAAGCTGAAGTCTATTCCTGAAGATCAGCTTTCTATCCCTGAATATGTTTCTGTGAGTATTATGGTCTATACTGGTTTAAAATGTAGCCATATCCTGGATCTGGCCAGGGTGGAGTTAACTTTTTTTCATAGCAGCCTGAATCTCGCTGTGCTTTGGATTTGTGGCGAGAACAATGTTGGTAATGCACCAGTGTTCCAGCTGTTGCTGAACAGCGCTTGCACAGCGTTGAGGCTTACTCTTTTCTCCGTTCTGTCTCCCCCTGTCCCTGGCAAGCTCAGCGAGGGGACACAGCTGAACAGCTGACTTGAATTGGCCAAAAAGAGTATTCCATACCAGCAATATAAATTGGAGATAGAGGAAGAAAGAGGAGGTGGGGAGTTGGCTTCCAAGGTGGTTATTGCTCAGGGACTGGCTGGGCATTGGTCTGCTTGTGGGAGGTGGTGAGTGATTGTCTTTGCGTGGTGCTTGGTTTTTTTTTTTTTTTTTGGTTAATATTCACCTCTCTTTCCTTCATTAATTAGACTCTTGAGAAAACTTGACACCTGAGTTCTCTTACATTTGCTCTTCCCACTCTCTTCTCTGTCCTATTTCCGTTGGAGACAGTGAGTGAGCAGCCATATGGGTACTTGACTGCTGGCCAAGATCAACCCACCACAAGCTGTAAATTGCTTTTGTTTACAATTAAAGGGATGTGCTTGTAGTAGAAGCCAATCTATACTTACAGAATTCTTATTCTTACTTACAGAATTCTTATTCCAACTAGAAATGAAGGACATTCAGAGGCAAATGTGCTTCTGGATCAATCCGTTTTCCTGTAAAGCAGAGAACCTATTAATCCCAGACTCTGATGTCTTAAAGAGAGTAGAACTGATGTATTTTAAGAAGGTTAAGCAGATGAGGTGTTGCAGCTAAATAGTGGGCACATTGATTGTGAGAAATCCATCAGAAATTGGAAAGTTGGCTTACCCACAAGTTCAGATGGCTCTTGCACACACCTCTTGCTTTCCCTCATGCTTTCCATCTGTCCCTTTCCTATCTGGCTAAACACAGGAGATAGTGTACCTTAAAGTGTACTTTAAGACTCGTTTTTTTGATTTAAGAGGTTTGTTAATTATGGCTTATGGGCAGATGAAGGGGTGGGGGGGTACTCTGCTTGCAATAAAAAGACTGTGCTTTCATGGACTGTGGGACATATCCACAACATCTTGGGTCACTTCTGAGAATGATGAGGATTTTGATGTGTAAACCTTAATTCACCGAAGTATTACCATTATACTTATCTATAGAGCTAGTTATTAAGGAAGCTGTAAATAATATGTTTAAAAGCTTAGTGCATTTGTTGAGATATAAGGGCTGCATGAATGAGTCTCTCGCTGGGTGAAAGGCATGGTATCCTCTAGATAAGTACAGAGAAGTAAAACATGTTACTTTTATCTAAAGGATATCCTTGAGAAAATATTTTCAAAAGTTCCCAAACTTGGACTTTAGAAAGTACTAGAAAATCTTAAGGTTCTGAGTCATAAACAAGAACACAGCTTGGAGCCCATTGGGTTATTATTACCCTTCAGCTGTCTGCTGTACCTGCTGCCCTCTATAGAAGTATTAGTGGCTGGAAAGCTGGCCAGCAGAAAAGGACATAGGGGGTGCTGAACATGAGCCAGCAGTGTGCCCACGTGGCCAAAAAGGCCAACGGCATCCTGGCCTGTATAAAAAATAGTGTTTCTAGCAGGAGTAGGGAAGTGATCGTGCCCACTGTGAGGCTGTAGCATGAGTACCGCATTCAGTTTTAGGTGCTGCAGTATAAGAAAGATGTTGAGGTGCTGGAGCAGGTTCAGGGCAACAAAGCTGGTTAGAGGTCCAGAAAGCATGCCTTATGAGCAGGGGCTGAGGGAACTGGGGTTGTTCAGCCTGGAGAAGAGGGAGTGGAGGGGACACCTTACTGCTTTCTACAACTACCTGAAAGGGGGTTGTAGTGAGGTGGATGGTGGCCTCTTCTCCCAAGTAACAAGTGATAGGACAAGAGGAAATGGGCTTAAGTTGTGCCAGGGGAGGCTTCGATTAGATATTTGGAAAATTTGTTTACTGAAAGAGTGGTGAGGTATTGGCACAGGCTTCCCAGGGAAGTGGTGGAGTCACCATCCCTGGAGGTGTTCAGAAAGTGTGCATATGTGGAACTTTAAGACATGATTTAGTGGTCATGGTAGTACTGGCTTGACAGTTCGACTTGATGGTCTTAATGATGTTATGATTTGGGATTTTTTGTCAATTCCTGCCCCATCATGGTTGAAAAAGCAGACTTTTTTTTTTTGGATTTTTTTTTTTTTTTACGCAAACTGAGCTGGCCGTGAGCCACCAATGCATGCTTGCAGCCCAGAAGGCCAGTTGCATCCTGGGCCTGCACTAAAAGAAGCGTGGCCAGCAGATCAAGAGAGATGATTCTGCCCCTCTGCTCTGCCCTGGTGAGACCTCAGCAGGAGTACTGCATCCAGCTGTGGAGCCCTCAACACAAGAAGGACATGGACCTGTTGGGAGTCAGTACAAAGACTGTAGTGGGGCAGGACAGATACCAGGAGTTCATAACCTTGACAGCTGCTTTAAGTGAAGCTGTCAGAACACAACTATAGTGCTTAGTTTGTATTTGTGAGTGGAAAGGGACTTTAAAAAAGGTGTGAAGAGGGAGAAGTAACCGCCAGCTTGTACCCAGAATCTGCCTTTTCTTTTCTTGTGTTCAATCTCTAAATGCTGTAACTCAAACTCCACTACTTTTGTGTACAGTGAAGCCTCTTTTCTCTTTACGCCTAGGTCAGTTTTTTTCTTTTGAAGTAGTCCTTTTTTTGGCCAAATTAATACTTATTTTTTTTCATGAGAGGACATTCTGAAGGTAAACTGTAGTAACATGGTATTTTCTGCTGCTTCTCTCAACTTCTTTGGGCAACAGGATCAGTGCAAACCTGAGAGCATCAGTTAAGCTCAGTGATTGTTTATTGTTACTATGAGTTATTCAGCTGATACCAATGCTGGGATGCTACAGAACTGTTCTTCATACCCTGCCTATGCACCCATTTTGCTTCTGAATGCTAGGAAAAGGATGTTGAAAGGAAAAAGTAATTTTTCGGGTGCTTTACTTACCTACAGAGGAATTGTGCCTTTCGCAGGCAGATAAAATCTCTGGCTCCAGACCCATGTGCAGACTAATAGTATAATCTACTGATATTAAGGTGTGATTCTTCTTGATTAGAAAAAGCTTGAGCAAGAAATTTCCAGACTTTTTTTTTTAATATTTATCAATTATAAAATATTGCCTTTAAAATTCTAAAGGAATGAAGTAACTGTATATGTAATGCTTAAGCTTTATTTGAAATCTGGTGTTCTGGACAAATGACAAGAAGTGCTTAAATACAGATTTTATATAGAGAGATACTGCATTTTTAAGTATCAAAGTATTGCAAATTTAAGTATCAAAACAAATGTGAGATGTGTTTCACTGTGCTTCCACAAAGGGGTGCAATAGTGACATGTTAGAGCAAAGACTAAGCAAAATTAATGATGATGGCAAATGAAAACTTAGATTTTAAGCATTTCTCTTAAAATCACATTTTTTTGTTTTGAACTTAAATGTAAAAATTTAGATTTTTTTTTAACAATAGTTTATAAGAATTGGTTTTTAGAAACAGTCTGTACAAAACTTTTAAACGCTACAGGTAGTTGACAGCTGAATCCATTTGTTTGGTAAAGTGAGCTTCTTGTGTACTCTCCTGTAAAAAATTTTCACAAGGTTGTTTAAAAATGGCATCTGTGATCTGGTTTTTAACTACTACCTACTTAAGTTGCCTCATTTTGCTAACTACACCTCAGTTGTTCTTTGTTGAAGAAAGCAGATGACTAATGCCACTACTTTCACATAACTTCATTTAACAGAAGCCGACTTTCTCATCCTCTGCACCCACTCAGGTTTACCTTAACTCTGGCTTTCCATAAAAAGCAGTGGCCTCATGCTGAGGGTTTTTTCTAAAATTGCCTAGAAAATGGTAACATTTTCCTTACAGCACATTTGTAATTTTTAAGACATGCAGTTCTTTCTGAAATCCCATTACAGTAATTTTTGTTTCTGACTGCTGAGTTACATTAGTGTTCATTGACTGTCAAGCAGGCTAAGTAACAGCTGAACTTTTGCTACAACCTTCCCCTTATCTGCTGCATTTATTATCACTCTTATTAGCATAGATTGGTTTTTATTATTTTTTTTTTTCCTTGAAGAGGCTGTGCAGATATATTTATCTTTGCTACCTGTATCCCGTGTCATTTTGGTTTGATAATGTGGTAATCTGTTTTAAGGTTGTTGTCGACTGGGAATTTAATGTGGCAATGTGGCATAGCTTATGTTTCATAGGGAAATGGCAATAAACAAGCGAGAACTAAAGGAAAAAGCTAGGGTACGTTTTGAAAAAACCCACTAGTTAGGGACAATCAAGGTTATTTTTTAATTTTAAAAAATAAAAATGGTAATAACTTTTTTTGGAAAAAAGAGGATTTGATGAAAACTCAGTTGCTCAGTCTCAGGTGTAATCAGACAAGTTCTTAAAGAATCCAGATAGACGAAAACTGTAGCCAGTGGAACCTGCAGTTAAGGGCTAAAATTGTACTTAGTGCTTTGCTTGCACATTTCTAAATTTAATTTCATTTCTGCCAAAGGAAGTAGTTGAAGCCTGTTGTAGTTCTGAAGTTAGGAAGAACCCACAGATCTAACTTCACTGTTTGATTTCATGCAAACCTGTTAGGAACAGTGGGATTTCACAAATGGACTTGAAAAAAAATCCTTAAATATTGACAGAATAGAATATGGCAGGAGAAAAAATAGTAATCAAGCAGTAATATAAGGTAATAATATGCAGTTAGTTCACTTCTCAGGATAGAAAGACAGTTCATGGTTTAACTGTAGCATCTGATGGTTCAATTTGTCATCTGGAATTTCCAGAACATGAACAAAAGAATTACTACACCTATTTTAGGTTTAATTGAATTGTAGTTTAAAAAAGCATCCTTAGTTTTGTAAAATTTATGTGTAAACTTAGGCATAACAGATTGAGAATCACGTGTTACCATCTTTAAAAAAAATTGAATAGCAACTATATTTCGGGAAATCTTGCGTTTTTCTCAGTGAAAAGTAACTTTGAATTTACAGCGTAATTCCTATTTTAACTTATGTTTGTTTTACATCTAAAGGTAAGGATGAAGAGTGGAGTTTTCTTGTTGAGCACAACAAATTCAACAACTGCAACTTTAAACAAGCCCAGCATTTGGAAAAACTTAAAAACCTAAAAACCCCAGCACTTCTTAGAAAACTTCACTTTTTTGCCTTACTACTAATTTTCCAGTTGTGCTGCACACTTGCTTTATTGTATAAAGTGAGCTACATCTGTGTTTATATGGCAGATTTCCATGGCTTCTGTGATTTTAGAGCTGTGTGCTGTCAGTTATACGGAAAATACCTGGAACTTTTCTGCGTCTTCTGCTATTTACAGGTAGCAGAAGAGAGACCTGTCTTCCTTGTGCATCAAGTGTAGCGAAGCTCGCTCTTAAATGCTTACTTTATCTGTGCTTTCTTGCTTGTATTTCTTCTTTAATCATGTATCAAACAAAGTGTTAATGATACGGCTTATGGAGTAGCTTTTGCATGAAAAAAGTGCTTAATTATCTATTCTTTTCTTTTCATCCCCCAAAACAAACATTTGAAGGTATGAAGTTAATCTGGGAGTAATAACCGCTGTGTACGTGTGCGTGGGTGTATATCAAAAAAGCTCTTTCTTCTTTGTTTTATCTCTTTTTTTTTTGGTTGTTTTACTACTGACTTTGTAGTTTTACAACTGTGTTTTCTAGTATTTTTTCTTGTCCAGTAGAAATGTCCTGGAAAAGCTTTATGGATCTGAGAATTACTTGTCTGAGACTATGCCTTATTACTTGAGTGAGTGAAGAGAGGAGTATGTGTTACATATTTTCTTTCTTTCTTTCTTTAAATCCTTTTACAAGACTTTTTTTGGCATTCATTTAGCAGAGTCGAGTCTTTCAGAGTCTTACTTGCATCATGCAGGTGAACACATACAGCAGTGTCACTGCTGAAAGTGTGTGTGTGGGGGGGTGTCACAGTTCTTTCCTGGTTGTGTGCAGTGTTCCTGCTTCCTGAGCTTGCTCTTGCATTTTTCTTAGTCCAGATTCAGCGTGCTGAACTGGCAGAAAACAAAACTAATCCCTCTCTGTTTCTACACACCCCATAAAAAGTTATATTGGCTTGTGGGAAGCTAGGAAGTTAAGTGAGTTTATTGCTAAATAGATTTTTTTTTTTTTTTGGTCTTTTTACACTGTTGATCATGGAGGCCTTAGAGTTGGCACAAGAAGGGCGAACAAGTGGTGCATTAACAGCTGTATTTTTTAACTGAGCAGACTGACTAGCAGCTGCCTGAGTTGAACAGAAATGTGTATCTTTACCTTTATTCCTCTTTTTTGTTCAGGACCAAACACAAACTGATTATTTCTTAGCTACTGCTGTCAAAGCCTGAAGAAATGCGCTGTCTTTGCTTTGACATTTACTCTCCACAGCCCCAACCAGATTCCTGGTATGCACTAGAAATCATCTGGTGAATTATAGGCATAAAATGTTGAGTGGATTTCTATCTGAGACTGTGGTTTTGTGATTGCAGTTTTGCTAGTCTCGAATTTGAATGTGTATCTTATTCTTTTAGGTCCGATTCTATGAAGTAGTCCGTTCCTTAAGAAGAGAGCTAAGTGATCTACAGATGAAAAAGGAGAGCCTAACAGAGGAACTAAGTGGGTATAAATCCCAGCTGAAGTGTCTGACAGAGGTGTGTGCACCTTAATTAATTAGGAAACTGTGTCTCTCTCTATATAAAAATATAATGAAAAGCTCATTCTGTAAATAATTATTTATATGTAAGATGTAAAAGCTTTTTTTTGCAGTGTACTAGGAGAAGGAGAGGGCAGGGAGGGAGGGGAAGAGGAAACATGCAGAATATGTCCTTGCATAACAACTAATTGTGCATTATGGCTACCCTGCAAGATTTGCTCATGCGACTGTTCAGGTTAGAATCTTACCAGCTGTGTTGTGCTTTGAGGGCAAGGTTCAAGATGGGGAAGCTGAGGCAGGAGATCTGTCCAGTTGTAGCTGAAGACACGGTAAATGGTTCAGTGTAATAGTTTTTGAGACGGTTATGTCTTGGTAGTAATTTTGCTTCACCTTTTGTTTTGATGGTGTAAAAATGTATTTTTTAAGAATTCTTTGGAGTTGAATCCTCTGTTAATGCTTTTCAATTTCTTGTATTTTGATTTTTCCTATTTTTTGCTATACTAAAGAACAAGATAATTTGATTTCAGGTAAGGTATAAAGATGAAGTAGAGGAACGAGTTATCTAAATATTTAATTTTTATTTTCAAAGAGTAAAGCAGTATAAGGTGAATATTGTTTTTAAGATATTCATGGACATTTACAGTATTCTTATGTATGCAGTTAGGAAGATTTTTATTTTAGTTCTGTATAAATCAGGGGTTGTGATAAGTCAGTTTCAGGTGTTTATAGTATTTATCCAAGTTGTGGCTAGTGGGGACTTAAGTGCCACTTTCATTTTACTACATTTAAAATTATTCTTTAGTTACCACCTTTTTTTTTCCCTCAAAATTTACTTACTGAGTAATCAGGTATAAAGGGATATTAATTACACAGAATTATTTTGTGAAATTCAGATTTTCATTTCTCTTTTTAATTGAATTAGAAAAGGTGATCAATACAATTTATGCATTTATATGTTTCAGCAGTATTTTGTGTCATCATCTTTGGTCATAATTAAGATTAAATTAATCCTGTTAACTTTGATTTATGTGAGCGTTTTTCTTCATTGTACATTTAAAGTACTCTGATTTAGTAAAATTCTATAGGAGGATTTGAGTCTTCTGAGATTTGACTGACGTAATTTTTGGTGCAGCAATTTAGTGGAATAGTAGATAACAATAATTAAAGTTTTACTAGAAAGGTTTGTTTTTGGTATATTGACCTTTGATATAAAACTGTCTAATATTGTTCTTTTTATACCACATGGTGGCAGTATCCACCTTTCCCACTGATATATTTTTCAAAGTTTGACATTTGTTACGCTTTTCTTTTGATGTTGAAAGCACTGGAAAGTTGCGTGTGTTACAGTGAGGTGGTTCTTTGAATGCTTGTACCCTGTTTGCATAATCATGCTTAAAATGGGAGACAATTAGTGAGGATTAATACCTGGTTTAAAAAATAATTAGGGAAGAGATCCAGATGTTGAAATATCATAAGAAAAAAAGGCTTACAGTTGTAATTAAAAATTATTACGTAGGATTCTCAGATTTCAGATAAGATCACTTAATACAGTACTTCCATATGTACAAAAAAAAAAAAATCAAACCCATGTCTTCACCGTATCTGTTATGCATAGAGATGGTGTGTTTTGGATATTTAATGAAATGTGACCTGATAGGAGTTATTTTATGTATGGAGAGACTGAAGAGTCTCTGTATTTTGCTTCTGGCAAGCTCAGATCAGACCTCTAGTGACTTGATGAGTGTCACTGTGACAGGGTACCTCGGGCTGCTTGAGATGGTTAATTAAGAGGAGCATCGTCAATACGTGAGGGTACTTTAGAATCTCACTTGTCCTCAGTACACTAAAGCTAACATACCTGTGCACCTCTTACAGTTTATGAAGAAGTGCTTGCAAGGTGTACTGTTGGGGTAACTCATTTCTTTGAGCTCATTTGATAATGTCAAGCTATGTTGCAAGAGAATTTATCAACAGGAAATAAAGTACGGTTTCATTCAGAGTCTTACTTAAGCTCTTATATTCTTCTTTTACTGTTTTTTGTTGTATTCCAATCATTCTTTATTTCCATACTTGCTGAAGTGTCTTGCCTGTTACATTCTCAAATGCATCCTCTAGTTTCCCAGCCAGTATACCTTAATTTTTACGTTTTCTCCAACAGTTGCAATATTTCTATTTTCTATGTAGTCTGTCAACAAAGGCTCGGTTCTGGGTTTAAAACTCTTTTTAGGAAACTACTAATACAGACATGTGAAATAGTCATCAGTGAAGTTAAGGCAATCTTTTTTTTTAATTATTCTCTGTGATAACAAGCCATTTCCTACAATAAGCATTCCTTTTTTCTACTATTGCAGATAATTAAGGCTCTTCCTAAGGACTTTCAATGTGTCTTTTTCCTCTGTGTGGAACACGGAAAAGAACTAAAATATATGATTAGCCCAAATCTTTCTGTTAACTACTAATGATTTGGGAGAGGAGGATTTTGCTGGCTTTACTGGTTGTTTGTGGCTGACACATTAGGTTTGAGTAAGTTTTGTACGTGTAGATGTTCACCCAGAAATAAAGTAATGAGAAATATGAGAGAATTAGATACAGACTCATAGGAAAGTCTGTCTGGCCAACAAAGAATTCAAAATTCAAACTTCTCTAATATGTTAAGCCAACTCTAGGAAAATTTAAATGTGAAATGAATTATAAGACAACCATTGCTTAACATCAGCTATATTATTTTGTGTCAGGATGGCTGTAGTCCTTTAATTTGGTCAAAGGAAATGAGCTTTAATTTTACTGGTTTTGTTTTGGAGTGTGAATGTAAGACATGTAGTTTATTTTGTTCGCTCTCTGCTGATGAGGCTTTATATACTGTTTTGTGAGAAAGCAAAGCAGCACGGTTCTGTTCTCTGAATACTGTTACAGTGAGCCAATATGACTGAGTATCAGGTCTTCAAACGCACTAAACCTTTTTATTTTTTGGGGAGGTGGGGGTGAAACCCCACCAAACAAAAACCTGAACAGAAGTCGTCGTCACATTGGACCTAGGCTTGCACAAAAGTGAACCCAGCATGCTATTGCAGCTTCTCAGCCGACTGAGTTTATAAGCATCTAGCTGCACTAGCTAGGAAGCTTAGTTCTGCAAAAACTGAATCATCATTGTAACTTTGTAGGAACTAACTTTGTAAGACTTGACAAATCCACATGTTCTTTATGTCTAGGCAGTTCATTAATTAATTTGAATTTGGAAAACTCTTGTTTCTGACTTGAGGGCATGTCACCTATATTTTCACTCTCGGTATAGAAACTGTATTTTGGTTGTTCAGAAGGGGCAGAAGGTCCTAAGTGTGTGTCAGCCTCTGTTAGCACTTGTTTTAATTCTTGTTATGCTGAGGAGTAAGACCCTAAAACTCTACAACTTTGTAACAAAGTTCTCTTGTTGAGTGTTTCTTGCTGCTCTGAGTTAGCACTTAATCAAAGCCTGCTGGATCTGTAGCACAGACCCAGTAGGGTGGGAAGCTGGTTTCTGACAACTGGTAGCAGAGAGCAGCGTGTGAAGACTGATTTCTAGCACTGGAACATAATCTGCTGAACACAGCTCATGTCAAAAGATCTTTGTCACTGGTTTCTGATTTAAAAGTGGTCAATGTAAGTGGGTTTGCAGTGCTACCACTAAAATAATGGCTCTCTGTACACAATTGTTCCATTTGTGATTTACACCAGTGTGGTTCCTCCAATTCTAGTTGCAGCAGCACCAGGCTGGGGGGAGACAGCGGAACTTGTGAAAGCGATGCTCTTGTAGAGCTGCCCGATCTGCTGCCGAATGTATAGTACAGACTCGTTTCAGTCCTCCTTTTACAGTGCTCACTACTTCAAGTACAGATAATGTTGGCACCACCACCAGGTTCAAATAGAGAAGGAAGTTCAGCTATAAGTGTTGTACTACCAGGAGCTTTCCAGAAACAAAACCAGCTTTGATGTGTGTGTTCCTGTGTACTATTTTCAGAGTTGTTTTCTTCCAAAGTGGTTAGAACCTTCCCTCAAACAGATGTAATTTACTACTTGCATGTTTCTCTCAGGGCTGAGGGAGAGTCTGAGAAGGAAATTCTGCTTTTTTTTGTAGCTCTAGAAGATTAGGTATTGCTTTCTTCTTCTGGCTTCTTCTTGGCAGTGAGTATTTTCCTGGAATTCAGTCTTGATACGGTTTTATCAGGACTTCCTTTCGTTAGTTATATTTTCTGTAAAGTTGCCTTGAGGACTTGCAATCAAATTTATAGTATGACAGTTATCTAAAAACTGTGGTTAGTCTAAAGACAACGCTGGATGTGTATAGGACAAAGATCTCTTCTAAGACCTCATCTCTGAATCAGGATTAGTAGCTGTCAGGTTTTGCTATACATACCTAACAATTTTCTCTGCGATAATGTTTCCCAGCTGGAGGAAAAACGTTTCTATAGTTGTCAGAGAATGAACTAAGCTGTTGCACTCCAAGGATCTGTTGGCACTAGAAGTATCTGAATGTTGTAAAATTGAGGCTGCTGCTGCTACTCCAGAAGAACTGCATTCCCTACTATTTCTTCTGAAGTTTTCAAGTCTATGATTAAAGACCCTACTCTAGAACCCTTTCCCAGACCCCTGACATCAATTCTGCTTAGCAGTGCTATGTTTACTTGGTCTTTATGTCTCTAAAAAAGACAGATGAGGCCTCACACTTAGGTGAGATGGACCCTTCTTCCCTTTGTTACTGTTAACATTTATCTTGTTCTGGAAAAAACTGCAAAGAAAAATGTTCTACCAATAACTATTAGCTTGGGACAGCAGTTTAACATTTCCAAGACTCAATAAAACTTAGGTATTTGTGAAAGTTTCCTTTGCTATCCAATGTCTTTCTACCTCTTTTGAGGTATAGCTGTGGCTCATACAGACTGCTAGTTGTTCAGAAGTACCAAATGACTTAATTCTAATCTCTAATACAATGATCTCAAGGATCCTTTTCATGAGAGAGTATTTCACTGAAGATTCTAGTCAGCTTAGATCCAGAGAAGACAGAGCCTTTTATTCACCCCACTTTCTTTTGCAATAGAGATGCTTATGCCAAAGCTTTTCTTTCTTACCTTTCCTACAGAGCGTCCCTGTTTTGGAAGTAGCTCAGCGTTTTTGTTTACAACTTTTAGTGGCAGATAGTGCCTTATCTGCAGTCCTTGGCAGACTAACAACTTGATATCAACATACCAGAAGAGGTGTCTTACAGTTATGTATAACTTCTTCCTGACATTTGGGCAGTTGTATTCAAATGAATAATGTATTGACCAGTAATTTTTGAATGTACGCTATGTAAAGAGATTGAAGGAAAACATCGTCTTTACTAAGTAGCAGCACTACTTCCAAATAACTTGAAGGAATTGGTTTTCACATTGCAACATTATAGTAGCTTTGCATTTGCCTAAGGCCTTCAGGTACCTTAGAGTATGAACTGAAAGTGCTGGCTTGTATAATTCATCCTTCAGAGATGAAGTTCGTATTTATAAGCTTTTCAAAAGCAAGATCACTTCTTTCCACAGGCTTATCTGTAGGCAGTGTAAAGAAGTCATGCTACTTCTGCTTGATTGGGTGGTTTAATCTTTTCCTCGCATTTCTCTTGGTTATCTCCTTATCCACAAAGGCTTTTTGAAAGATCACCTAATTCCTAGTACGTATTATGTGACACCAGCTTTGTTTAAAAAGCATGTTGCCTGGTTTTTGTAATTGAAATTTAGATAGGTGTTCATTTTGGTGACTGCTGTAAGCTGCTGTTAGTTCCAGGTGGAGGATTACAGAATCACACGGAATCGTCAGAGTTGGAAGGGACCTCTAGAGATCATCCAGTCCAAAACGAGTGAAGCTTAATGTCATAAACTAAGGTCTGTCATTAGATCTTTAGTTTCTCTACCAGTTTGGGTTTTAAGTGGTGCAGATCAGGGAGGTTCAGAATCTTTTTGTTTGAAATATACATCTGTTGACAGTGTTTGTAAACTAAACTAAAGTTCTTGGTAGGGACTGCTTCACATGCTCTGTAGAAACCACCTGTACTGGTTAATACTGGGTCTCTTGGACGGCTCTGTTAAGAATTCCTTTAGGCAATGTTTGCCTACCCGTTTGCACAGGATGGAATTGTTTTTTTAACCACCTCATCTGTCTGAGTTGCTACTCTCTGCAGTAGCAAAATTAGTAAGAAGCTGAGGAAAAGCCACGTGTGATTTGTTGGCAGGATCATCGCAGTCACGTTTTGTATGAGGTATTGTTTGTCCTTCAATGTTTTTAAGGTTTGTGGGCTTACTTTATTTTTATTTTTTGGTGTTACTTCTAGGACTTCAGTCATGTCCTTGAAAGTGCTCTGTATCTTGATCCTTTTAAAAGCCCCGTTTTTGCTTCAACAGGACAAAGCTGTTCATCGAGACTTCCAAGCTATCTCTTAAAGATAAATTGAAAGATAAAGCTGTTCCATTGCAGAGATCTTAAAATCAACTCAGGGCATGCAGACATTGTTGTAAACTAAATTAACTTCATCCCATGCAAAAGCAAGGCTTATTCTTCCTAAGCACAGGCAGCTTGATTGTGTGTCTTTAAAGATGTATTGCTATAAAGATATATTGCTAAGTTAAGAGGCTCATCTGGAGATATGCGTACCATATGGGGGGGGTTGTGTGTCAGCCTGTAGACCATTTATTAGCTTGACTTGTCACATTTCTTCCTTTGATTAAGGTACAACTTTGGCACCTAAAAGATTCCGTAGCTGAAAAAATGACATATGCAGTAGGATTAGTATTTCTTTCAGAATTGTAGTAAATATTTCCAAAACAAAGCAAACCCCTTTAATTACCTGTTTAACAGTTTGATGCTGTAGGTATGTCTTAGTATCAATTTTAGAAGTAGAATTTAACTTCCCTCCCTTTCCCTGGAGTTTTACCATATTGTTGCATGACATTAAAAACCAATTTGTTAAATAACACTCAAAAACTACTTTAGGTCTCAGGTATTAGAAAAGAACTAATTTGGTAGATATTTAACTGCTCTGTTATTTAGTGCTTTAGAGCTGTTAATGACAAATTTGTCCAGAGGTTAACCAATTTAATTTTATACTATTGGGAGTTGTCTTCTAGCTACTGAATGTGTAACCCTGTAGGAACTTCAATAGCCCACTCTGTGAAGGGCGTATACATTCCAGCATGGTATTAGCAGCAGAATGGCACAGAATAGTCACAGAGGAATTGTATCCAAACTTAATCTTGCAATTTGCACTTAAAAGTGAGGTGCTCTTACCACCATTTCCTATTGCAAGATGAGTCATGTTTGCACTGTATAACAGGATACTTGCACCTGTGTGTTACGTATTTGAAACTCTAGCTAACTTATAGGCAACACCTTTAGAAACATCTGTCAGAGGCTTTACTGTTGTGGTGGTGCCATCTTTATAAATGGTGGCATTTTAACTGGTTTAAAAAGAAAGTGCTCATTTGCTTAATGTATATCCATTAGTTGGAGTAAACATAAAAATAAGCCATATATACCAGTATGTTAGGATGAATAACAATTGTGTCTTTAGAGTATATGTTCTTAATGATATACCATCCAAAATCCTCATGCAAACTTTCTCAGTATTGTGGTTTTGTGATTGTGATCTAATGTGATTTTAATGACAGTGAAATTTACTAATTTGTGAAATATAAACCAAAAATTACTTATTTATCAACAGAATAGTTACAGTATGTTTAGTAGTTCAGGGAGCTTTTCTGTAGCATCTTAAAATATTTAGGTGTGCTTTTTCAAGAAGGGATTCTGTCAGTTTTTCACTTTATGATGCCTGTGAATTTCATCAGTGTTGTCTGTGTCTTTCCGTCTCTATCCTAAAGCAGTATCTTTGTGTTCCTTCCTCCTAGGAAGCTGTATTTAGGAATCATCCACTCTTATGTGCTGTTGTCCTAAACTTCTATTGTCTATTAGAAATGAGATAGACACAATTACTGTCTTCTCTTATAACTGTATAAAGCATGGCTTTTAGTTTATTTTGAAAAATTATGTGCTCCTACAATGCTCATCACTGCAAAATAAATTTAACGTGCAGTGGGTAAATAGTTCAGTAATCACATCTTAAGGCTTTCATTTAGTTATGTGTTCACCTTCAGTGAATAATATTGTCATGTCCATTCAGTGTAACCAGATGGAGTTACTATTTTTGCCATACATCAGTTTTTCATAGCACAGGTGGGTAAGCATTATTTTGTTGTTGTTTTTGTGAAGAAATTAGTAAGTAGTACAAAATTTAGGTCAAGTAAGTAAGGTAAATTTGTGAAATTAAATACCTACTTATCAGAAAATCTGAGAAATGAAGTCTAGGTTGGAGATTAGGGTACAAAAGTCTGCTGTTCCCATGATGGGTGGGAAGGATGAGGATGGTTAGGAAATTTGTTTATCTTCAAAAGGAATAACCAGTGTTTTAAAAGACAAATGCTATCTGTGTGTTCGCTTGCTTTGGTCACCTTTTTTCTAGTTCCTGTAGTAGTCCCTCAAATTATATGAGGAGGAGAAAGAAGGAAAAAATGGAAATTAGTACTCATGGACCATTAAAGAAGCACCCCTTTTTTTTTTCTTTCTTTTTTTTTTTTTTAAACTTCCTCCACCAAAGCTTTGGATGATATGCTTCAGCAAACAGAAGTTACAATTTGGGAGTAACTGGCTGAATTTTTTTATGTAATGACAGAAGTTGCCAAACATTCTGAATGGCCATTCCTGTTTCAAATGGACTAGCAAGTATCTTCACAAGGAAACCAGTTTGAAAATGTTGTAAAAGGGATGTGACTAATGTGTTCCTGTTATAGATTTGTAGACCACTGACCATCTATATGAGCATTACTAGTCTTTGAGGTTGTGCTAATGGCCAGATGCGTTAGAAAGAATCATAGCGTGTCAGGGGTTGGAAGGGTCCTCCAGAGATCATCTAGTCCAACCCCCCTGCCAGAGCAGGATCCCATAGGGCAGCCACACAGGAACACATCCAGGTGGGTTTTGAAAATCTATAGAGAAGGAGACTCCATCACCCTCACAGTAAAGAAATTTCTCCTCATGTTGAGGTGGAACTTGCTATGTTCTAGCTTACACCCATTATTCCTTGTCCTATTACTGGGCACCCCTGTGAAGAGACTGGCACCTTCCTCTTGACCTCCACTCCTCAGATATTTCTATACATTAATAAGATCCCCTCTCAGCCTTCTCCTTTCAGGACTAAACAGCTCCAGTTCTCTCAGTCTCTCTTCACAGGAGAGATGTTCAAGTCCCTTCATCATCCTCGTAGCTCTCCGTTGGACTCTCTCCAGTAGGTCCCTGTCCCTCTTGAATTGGGGAGCCCAAAACTGGACAAAGTACTCCAGGTGTAGTCTCAGCAGGGCAGAGTAGAGGGGGAGGAGAACCTCCCTAGACCTGCTGGACACACTTTTCTTAATGCACCCCAGGATCCCATTGGCCCTCTTGGCCACAAGGGCACGTTGCTGTCCCATGGCAACTTGCTGTCCACTAAGACCCCAAGGTCTTTCTCCACGGGGCTGCTTTCCAGCAGGACGTCCTCTAATCTGTCCTGGTGCCTGGTGTTATTCTTCCCCAGATGCAGGACTCTACACTTGTCCTTATTGAACTTCATGAAGTTACAATAGGTATGTTAATCAACTATTTCAAATAAGATAAAAATAAGTTGAGTATGAGTGTAGCTGGTTACTTTGTGATGTGTGCAAGGTTTCTAAATACTGAGACAAATGGAAATATTCTCGCTTGAATATCCGTAAGAGGTCTTCACAAAACCTAGCTGGTGATTGCTTTTAAGTAAATATCAGTGGACTGTGATCATTTGAAAATGTCTTACCTTCTAGAGCTATGAAGATGAGAGGAGGAATCGGTCAGAGCTTGAGGTTAGATGCCAGCGTTTAACACTGGAACTGGCTGATACCAGGCAGATGATCCAGCGAGGTAATTACAGACAAGAGAACTATGATAAAGTGAAATGGTAGGTATCTCTCTAATTCAAGTTTTCTACTAACATATAAATGTTAAATTTTAACCTTCATTGACTAGAGTTTTTCAGTTGATTTTTGGTTTTTGCACACTACAGATATTTCTCCTCACTTCAGTAATGGTTCAGTTATGTCCTATAGTACATTGCAGTTTTGAAATGAACAACATTTTGAAATCTGATAAACAAAAAAGTTTATATTTAGTCATTTTCTCTGTTTTCAGAAGAGCCTACCAGTCTCATTGTAACTGAAGAAGTGGGATCTGTTAATCCCAAGCACCTTAGGACAAGGACTCTTTTTTCTAGTTTAAAAGCAGTGATCGGGCAAAAGGCCCTGTGCTCTACTGTGTGGTGCCTACACAGTGGATTAAGAGGCTAGGACCTTGGGAGTTAGTATTTACAACTTAAGATATCCTCCTAACTGTAAGTTTGAAAGGGCTGTTTTGGGAACTCTTTGTCAGAGATTCTTGTGATTACCGTGGTGCATTGGTTTCACTGTGGGAAATTCTAGTGTCTCTGTTTTTAAAATACAGATTTTACACTTATAGCAGATTTTACATATCCAGCCTATGCTTTGAATGCCAAACTTGTAAACAACAATTGCAAAATAATGAAAATGGACTTATTAATACACTCATAGACATATACTTCACAGTCTTGCTCTCAAATACCTTTTTCAGTGTGTTTGCAAGTACAGGAAATCCAGCCTTTGACACATTTGTTGGGGAATGGATTAAAAAATGAGGATTGTGAATAGAAAACACCCTGTCAGCTCCTTAGTCTTCATACTGAATGAACTCAGGCACGGTTACTGACACAAATGACTTTGCCACTAAGTCGTTTGAAGGAGGGTCTGTCTTTCGGGTAACTGGTCAGAGCTATATGTACTAAAACAACCTTGGAATCTACCTGGAAGCTTGTTGCAAATAGGATGGATTGATGTTATGGTTTGCTTCCCATGTGCAACTGCATCTTAATAAGAGGATTGTAATAACATTCCAGTGAATGGCCCCAGTGTTTAGTGGGGTACGTTTAAAATAGTCTCGAGTTGAAAAAGGCGTGAATGAACGTGCCAAAACTGCATTTGAGAGACTAAGTTGTATTCATCTGAGTAGGCCCAGATGAAGGGGAGGGGTGAGCACTGTTAATATGACTGCATGAGGATATTTGGAAGCATGGCAGGAGTTAATCACTTCCAGGCTTGTTTCTGCCTTTAAAAATGCTATGTCAAAGCTTCCACTTCTGGTGTACTACAAGTTATCTCAGTTTTAAAGCTATGCTATGCTTAATATAAAACTGGCTAACTTTTTTTTCCAAATTGCAAGCTCATACTGGCTCATTTATTTTGCCGTTCTGACAGGGTCAGATAGAGTGGAGACAGAGAGCTGCTTCTTTGTGCATATGGAAAGCACTCTTATTCAGGACACCAACATAGTTACTGCAGCTGTGTTATGTGTATTTTAAAGATGAGAAGAGTAGTACAACCCTGTCTGGTATCAAGGAACTGTATGCAAGGGAGAGTAGCAACTGAGAAGTATACATTGCTTCCTACTTGATTAGGAAGATGGGAATGAAGTTGCTTTACTACTTCTTCAATATCTGCAGAAGGTTCAAGAGAATGTCATGGGAAGTAGCATAAAAAGCTTGATAAAGCTAAAAGCATGGACAAGGGTACTTAGAGTCCATTGCTAAGAGGAAACATATATAGCCCAAAGTTAACACTCAAGAAAAATAATCAGAGGAAGAAATAAATCAGCATGGGAATTCAGGATTATTGTATTTTAATATAGGATTTTTTTTAAATACTTAGAAATTAAGAGAACTCATAAAATACTATTGCAAGTGTTGTCAGTAATTGTTTTATGAATGACTGGTTGGAAGAACTCGGTGTCGTGAATGGAAAGGGCTGAGAAATTACAAATGCACAGGAATCTTGTTCATTACACTTCTTGCATCTAATAATTTCACTTCATTTTATCAGTGAACGTGATGTATTTGAACATGAATTGTCAGAACTCAGAAGAAAATATGAAATATTAGAGGTGTCACACAAAGCACAAGCTAAAGAAAGAAATGACTTATCGAAAGAGGTAAATGTAGAGTTCTTATTTCAGTAATTGTCTGTTTCTTCACCTTGGGAATTTGATTCTTTATCTAATCAAGTCTGTCAGGATCACCTGTAGGATTATGGGATAGCTCAGATTAGAATGTTCCTCCGGAGACCAGCTGCTCCAACCCTCCCGTGCAGTGCAGAGTCAGCTTAGGTTGGGTTGCTTAGGACTTTGTCAAGTTTTGAGTATCTCCAGGAATGGAGAATCCACAGCCTTTCTGGACAAACTGTTTCAGTGTTCATTCACCTTCTTTGAGACAAAGTTTTTGTAAAATCTAATCAGAGTTGCTGCAGTTTTATTCTCTTGCCTCTTGTCCTGTCACTATGCACTTCCAAGTGTCACTCCACGCCAGTGCTGTTGTGCTCTGTGGCTGTTCTCTGACAGTGTTCCCCTCAAACAGAGGGAGACCTGTCACACCACTTCCTTCTTGGAGTAGTAAAGGTGACTGATCTGGTAGTTGGGAAGGCTGTTGCCCGGACTCACAAATTACTTGTCTTTCTACTTTGGCATCGGTTCAGCCTTCTGTAGCAACACCATGCTAAATGAAAGTCGAAACAAGACATGCAGAACCCGATTTGCCCTTGGTGCTGGACTGAAACGTTACGTTGTCCACAGCAATCATGATCTACTTCAGCTCCAGAACAAGCAGTTTTACCATTTATTTATGGAGCAATAATCACTCTGGTGCCTTTACTCTCTTAACTTCTGTTTCTGAGAATGTTGCAGCCAGCCAGTACGATCACAGATTGGCACCAAAACACATCAGTATTTCTGACATAGTACTATTCAGTACTGTTGCTATTCAGTGCTTAAGTACTCTTTAGGTGCTGAGATGAAGGGACCTCTTACCTCTTCTTCAAGTACCAACTACAAGAAATAAATCATAAAACCTCATAAAATAATTTTATTGAAGTCTTTTTTCAGCATAAAGCTTCAGCAACTTACATTAAAGGTAAGTGTAAATAGAGTTTTTTGGTTCAGATAGTTTCATAGAAGAGAGTTAAAATGAAATCGCAAATATGTATACACAGATTAAATACTTATCTCAAAGTACATGTTAAAATGTTCTTTTTAATGTCTTTTATAGCTGGCAACCACACAACAATCCCTCAACTTGTTGCAAAAAGATAAAGATTATCTTAATCGCCAGAACATGGAGCTTAGTGTTCGCTGTGCACATGAAGAAGATCGTCTTGAAAGACTTCAGGTTCAGCTAGAGGATGCCAAAAAAGCTAGGGAAGAAATGTATGAAAAATATGTTGCATCCAGGTAAGATACTGTATATTCACATCTATCAGTAGACAAGTTAAACTATTTCCCCATTGTTTCTTGCACAAATCCTGTTTAATTAAAAATAGTTTTAACTTTCAGAAAGGTAGTCCATATTTATGTAACTAGAAACAGAACATTTGTCTTAAAGAAAATTTCCTGATACACATTAAAACCTTTGATATAAGACCCATAGCAGTGAGGATGACAGCACTGAGAATTTATGACAACTATTCTCTTAAGTATATTTAGAAATTTATGGAGGTAACTGATTAATTACAAAATAGAAAAACTCTTTAAAGTGCATATGTTTCATATCTTACCTGCCTCAAATGATCTTTGTTAAAAGCAGAAGTATTTGAAGTATATATACTTGGAATATGCCCTTTACTATACCTTTTGTTTGGTTTTAGTCATAAAGATAAGTGTCACTTTGAACTGTCTCCTGGTGACATCACTGTGGGTGTTCAAGACTTTTCCAGATTCTTCTGATTTTTTCAGTGAACCTTCCTGACTTTTAGCAATCTTACTATGGGAGGGGAGGTGTAATTTCTGCAACGACAGAAATATTTTTTTGGCAAGTAGTAATGGTAATAGCAATTTTTCTATATACCAAGAAGATGGTAATGCTTGTTGAATCTGCACGTAAGAATTGTATCTTGAGGTTCTGATCTTCAGCATTTTTTTAAATACGTATTGAGCCATGTAACACATAAAGAACACAGAAGTTTCTGATGGGGACCTTACATTCATATCCAGAACCAGTGGGTTTCATGTTTTTGGGGGGGTTTTATGTAAACTTCTTCATAAAATGTTTTGCTGTAGTGTGGCACAACTGAGGAAGGAGAGACCATACATTTACTTTCACTTTGAAGGGTTAGCTGAAATTCACAGTGTCTCAATAAAAAGAAAATGGGGAAACCTGGACAGTAAGAATTCTGCCATTTAAACATTTTTGAGCTCTTAGTTAATATGTAGGAGCTTTTGGCCAGCTCAAGTACTGATTTCTAAAATTATGGACTGTCACACAACTGGAGAACAGAAACCTTTTTACGGTTGCAAATGCACATTTCTTCATAAACTCATTTTTATTTCCAAACCTGTAATTTCTACCAGTTGTTTCACTGCTGATTGTTTATTCTTGAACATCAACTAGATGCTGTAAAATTTTAACATTCCTTAACTGTTAAGTACTTACAGTATAAGCTTTTCGGATTTTTTTCTAGTTTTGTCGGACAAAATCTTTATAGGATATGAGGTGCAAATAATATCTTGTAGTAGTGTGGCATTACTGTAAGTTACCAAGTTAATCAACCCTTACACTGTGATGATGCAGCTAGAAAACTTTGGAAAGCAAGGAATTAATTTTTAGGGCTTTTTAAGTGGTTAATTAATATAAGCACTCCTGTAGAGTGGATGAATGTTAAGCATAATGTTGTACAATTAATCAATGTCAAATTACTTTTTAAAAAAATTAAACACTATGCGGAAAGCTTTTATTTGTTTCCAATTAAATATTTATTCCTGATTGCTTTTCACTTGGTTTGCATAACGACATAGGCTAATACGCATTTCAGGCAATTTGGGAAGAAATAAGTAAGGATTAAAATAAAAAAGTAATATCAAGAAGTGCTCTACTGTTCTTGTTACAGCTGTATGGGAAGTTTTGATACTTTTGGCCAGTGCAATTACTTTTAAATACCCATGTTGTGTATTTGTTTATTTACAGAGACCACTATAAAACAGAATATGAAAAGAGGCTGCATGAAGAGTTGGAACAAATAAGGTGGAAAACAAATCAGGAAATTGAGCAACTAAGAAGCACTTCAAAAGAGATGTATGAGCGTGAAAACAGGTAGGTACGATGCAGGCAATAACCTGATTGGGGCAGAAAGTGACCAAGTATTGGTTTGTGCTTAGGTATAGTCCTAGGTCACTGCCTCTTTGAGAGGTGACTGAATATGGGAATTTAAGTTCAGTTATAAAACTGATGAGAATCTTGTAAAAACTGAAATGAAATTATACTTGTACAGTAAATATGTAGTATTATATTTATTATTAAATGATGGACATCCAACATCGTTATTGGAATGTAAAATTGAAATCCATGTTCTAGATAAACATCAGTGGTTTGAAGTTTTTTCATATATATATAATGTTAGTTAATGCAAAATGTGTTGGATAATCTTGAAACTGTACTAGGAAAACCAGAAGAGAAGGTGCTGACATAAAGATTAAAGCAGAAGAAATGAAGGAAAGCAATAAAATAAATCTGTTTAAGATTGTTTACAGCATTGGGATTTAAAAAAGCATTGATTTCTTGTAAAAATATTACAGAATCCTCTTCTGAAGAAGATCCTAGTCCTCAAAGACTTGCGTATTTGTATGTGTGTCAGCTTGCTGAATTCCATGGAATTACATGGAGAGTTAGGCATGTACATAATAAGCCTTCAGGGATCTAAGGATTTGGACTTCTGGTATTGGAGTTCTTTCTGAGCGTGTTTTTTGCCCCTTTTATTCCTTTCAAATGCGAGAGGCACTTAATAATTCATTATAACTTCACCATAGGTGTCCCAAAAGTGTCTTGTGTGGAGATGGAAATGACTGTGGTAAAAATACATCTGTGGCATCTGCATCTGTTCCTCTAATAGATAGTTTTGTTACTGCTCGGAAGAGTGAAAAAAGAACATGACTCCTGCTGTCTGCCTTTCAGTCAACTGAAAGGCTCTAATTAAAAAAATTTCATCATTTTGTAGCTTTGTAAGTGTGAGTAAAATAGACACATACGTCCACACCATTTCCTGTATGCAAATCTATTTTGCATTACAAAGTCTGAATTTAAAACTCAAGTGTTTGTGAAGTTTTGACAAGGGTCTTTATATCATTGAGAAAGCTGCTGAAAGGTATTTTGTTTGTACCTAGAAACAATTTACGAAAATGTATTTCCTCATTTTGAAATTATTTATTCCTCATTTTGAATTACTTCTGAAATGTAAATCTCTTAGATTTTACTTCATATTTTGCAAAAAAAAAAGAATTTTTATCGTACGCTCTTTCCATAAAAATACTAAAAAAATCCATTATAAGGTACTGCTTCCCAGTCTGAGGTGTCTCTCAAAGACGGGACAAATGGAACTCCAAACTGTGAGCAAAGCATTTTGCAATGAACTTGTCCAATATGGTGAAATGTCTTATGTGACTGAGAAAAAAAGCAAAAATGCTGGTTTCATCTTCAGGCTTAAAGCATGGAACAGTATCACAGCTAAGCTAATCAGATACTCAGTTGCTCTTACTCCTGACGGGCCTGGTGTTTCCTTTGAATTTGCTGGCACTCTGTTACACTTGGAGGAGTCAGTTCAAGAAGTTAAAATAGGGAGGGGGGAAGCCACTGAAAGGCATCACCTTTCATCATAATTATTTTGGGATCAGTTCCACTGGTTTGGTTGCAGTAAGCATCGACTGTATTTGCTTTAGCAAGCACGACTGAATTCACAGGGCATGTGAGTGTCTGCATGAGGTTTGACTTTGGATTAGCTGTAGTCTGTTCCCACAGGTCAAACACAATTTCGTAATTCTGAGCGGGTTAGATGCTCTCTCTGAGCACATATTCTCTGACTTGGTTCAATCTGAGTGGAATGAAATTTGTGCACTCTAGAATAGTTTAGGTGTACAAAATGAAGTGCAATAAATGGCAGTCACTAAGAGGTTTATTTTGGACCTGATGGTCTTAAAGGTTCTTTCCAACCTAGGCAATTTTCTGAAAAGCTAATAGAGATGCCCTTGTGCTTCTACTTCCACTCCCGTGCCCTCATCCAACCTTTTTTTTCCGCCTATACCTGTTCGTGGATCTCTAGGTAGTATTTATGGCCCATTTCAGGAGGGTGCTTTCACACGTGTGGTAGGCTTACTGGATACCTGATGGTCTGTATGGCCAGGGTGCGCAGCCACCAGATAGATGCTTTGCCTCTTTTAAAATTGCAATCACATGCTCTGACAACTGGCAGTGTCACTAGTGTGTCTCCTAGCTCTGTTGAAAATATTTTACATCTCTAAATTGTTGTCTTATTCGTTGTAGTACCTCGTTTGTCTCCTTTTTCCTTTTCTTGTATTTTCGGTCGATCAACTGTTCAGTTAAGCAAAATAGTTTATTCTCTAAATGAATCCTGCCATTTAATTCTTATCTCACTTCCATTACTCTAGTATGAGGAATACAACCTTACACTCCTACTCCAAGACATCAAATGCTTAATTTTAATGCTGTTAGCAAAATTCATTACTGTGTTCTTGTGTGTTCTTGTGTGTTCTTTACTATGTTCTTGTGTGTTCTTTACTATGTTCTTGTGTGTTCTTTACTATGTTCTTGTGTGTTCTTTACTATGTTCTTTGGTATGAGTCAGTTTTAAGGAATCTGCTCTCAAGATCAGTTCCTGAATTTGCTTTGAGTTAAGAAAAGTACCATTGAATAACATTTCCTTAGTCTAGAAAAAAAGTTTTAATCCAAAAATTCTATAGATGTTAGAGTGTGACTAAAATGACTTAGATAACATTTATATGGGCTTAATAATTTTCTATTTATCTTGATATCTTGATGACTTTTTTCTTCAAAATTTGCCCGAGACTATAATTTCACTTTAGTTTAAGTCAAAAAGTTCCTATGGAGAAGGGAGGAAGAAACAACTTCAGTGGGAAGAGCTTGGTTGCATTTACATTGACACTGTAGTCTAGATGAAGAATGCAATTTTGAAGTGAAACCCCCTCATCATTGCTGTTTGACACCTTTTTGGTTGCCTCACTGTTTGTGCTTGAATTTCTGGTATCGTACTCACATGAGCAGGATTCCTTTTAGATGAAACAAAACTGAAAGGAGTCTCTAAAATGGTTTAATTTATTCCAAATGCTAGTAGGTGTTCAAGTCACAGGATCAAGCCAACAGTAAAGTAAAATCCTTGAAAATAGTCGTAACAGAGGTGTCTGGTCCTCAACAACCACCGTTTGCTCTGCAAATTGGCAGTTACTTGTGTTGCACTAAATAGTGGAGATACAGCTTATAAATACTGTCTAAGCAGTACTTAATACAGTTTATTGAAGCGTCATGCTACAGGCAGACTAAATACCTAACACAAATCCTATACGTATTATTCCTTCTATCGTGATATTCTCATCTGTGTCAGTGAAATAATCATGAGGTAGTTTGTAAGTCTCGTCTGATCCTTGATTAAAAAATTGGAGAAGTATAGATCGATTGCAATAAAATGTTTGTGTTACATTTTATGGTTCTGTGCAGATCAAAAATGATGCCAGCAATAGAAGCCAGAAGGAGACGCTGATGATGTGCAGTGACCTCTAATACTGGACTACTTAGCCAATTGGTTTTGTATGGAAGCAGGATTTCTATGCCCAGCTCATCTTTTCCTGCTCCATCATAAAAGCTGTGAATCATCTTGGCTAGGGGGCCAGCATTCCCTTAGTTATTACTGAATAGCAAGCAAATTATTGGAATTTATTTAATTCCTACAAAAACTAAGTAATTTATAGTTCTGATCGTCTAGAATTATTCATGTATTTCTACATATAAATAGGTGGTTTGATAATTGTTTTTAGAATTTCAGAACTGGAAACTTTACATCTGAATTAAAGCTGCTGATAGACAGGCGTGACCCTGTCTTATCATTCTATGGGAACTGAAGAAGGTAATATTGAAGATCAGTCAATACTAATTCAGGAAGCAAAATAATCTTTTTACTAACAAGTCCTTGACAGAATCACTTTTGTTTCCTTCAGAAACTTGAGAGAAGCAAGAGATAATGCTGTGTCTGAAAAAGAAAGAGCAGTTGTTGCTGAAAAGGATGCTTTAAGAAAATATGATCAACTCTTAGAACAGTAAGTATCTTTTTAAATACATATAAAAATTTAAATGTATAATTATATTTATATCTAAAGGGCTTTAAGTAGAAGAAATTACCACTTTGGTTTTCTGTTTATAAATTGTATTACAAACATTTTAAGTGAAGTTAAAGATTTAGTTTTAGTAGCGTTTGGAATTTTTCCCTGTTACCAGTGCAGTAACATGATGAAAGTTTGATTCTTCACTTACAATCCTGTAAAGGACAAGCAAACATGACTGTGCATCTCATGGCAAGAATGTGGATTTCATAATGCACAGTAGCAGTGTTCAGACTCTGATCCCATGCTGTTGGACTTTTTTCTGTATTCGAAAGTAGGAAATGAGCTTGAATGATGACTTCAGTTAATAGATTTTGTGAAGCATGGATAGAGCAGTAGTCATGAACAGTTATGTTGCTATGTGGTTCTTTCCTTACTACTGTCTCCTCCCAGTCTTCCATAGTTCACGTATAAAATACAATGTCTATACAAATATACAGTTCTATTCATATGGAGCAGGAAGGTTGATTTTTCTCCCTGTTTATGAGCAGTCTTACTATCCTTTTATGCAGCACCTTGTCTTTGCTTTTAGTGAATTTAGAATATTATCTGTGGTGCCGTCTGAGTAATTTAAAACTATGGACAGTAATCAAAGGTGTTCAGGGTAAGTTTGTCATATGACCTTTATTTTGGAATTTAATCCAAATTTTTTTTTCTAAAATTAAAAGGTTAGTGCATTCACCTTGCTACTTAGCCACCTACTCAAGAAAAGTACTAGATGTGAACTTTTTTGCTTGGAATTGTTTTTATATGCAAGTAGTAATCCGTAAAATGTGGTTAACCTAAGCATAGGCACAAATGAACTCAAGCTTTTAATTTTTATATGTAACTCCTAAATTACAATGGTGATATTACTGAAGAAATAGCATTGCCCAAGGACTGAAAACATGCCATTGCTAACTACTGATGTGAAACAAAAGAGGTCGCTGTAAACAAGATGGGTCAGAGGATTTGTTGATTAATCTGAAGTCAAATGCCTGTTTCAGGCGTTTGACTTCAGATTAATTCGAGTTCAGGCTGGATGGACCCAAGGCCGCTGAGTGCCTTTTAGCGGTTAGAGTGTGTTGTAGGTATTCTTGCATTCTCACAAAGGAATTCAGTTAGCAAACTCTGGGATGGTTCCACAGCGCAAATCAAAGCTGGTTAAGTGGGGACAACCAGGGAACTTGGTTCAAAACAGGTCTCCTGTGTCAAAATAAAATGCTCTTATGAGTCACCTATGGATTCGGTTCTGATACAACTCCTTACTTAATATGACATGTGGTACAACTACTGACTTACTGATACAACGACTTACTTACTGTGGCATGTGGGGAGTTCATACCTAACTGGAAGCTCTTCCAGAAAATAGGTCTGGCGTACAATAATTTGAGTATGCACTTTCTTGTTCTTTAATGAATGTATCAACTTTGTAATTCTTGCCGTATTTATTCTTAAACCTAAGAACCATGGAGAAAATACTTCTCTGTTCTGCTGTATTCCCTCTCATATAATGTACATTTTTTTTTCATATTGCTGCTTTTTGGAGGAAGGAAGTTACCAAGTTTTAGAGGGGGGAGAAAGGAAGTTACTAATATGCCATTTCTTGTTGTCTTGTTTGGTACACTTATGCCTCTGTCCTCCTTTGACTTTTTCTAGTGATAAGCTCTCCAATTAAATAAAACTCTGATCAACTTAAATAAGAAGTTGATTAATACTGTTTTCTTGAGTTCAGAGAAGTAAATGAGGAAAAACTTGTGTGGGAAAATGGAAAACCCCTTATTTAAAATATAGGTGTCCCTCTTTAACTACCTCACTTCTTCTAACCACAGTATGTGTCAAGACCACGACTTTTCTACATTCCAAATCACCTACCTAAATGAGCAGCAAAGTAGCAAACTGGCATGATGAGATGGAATAAATGCCTTAAGACCCCAAATCCTCAATCTACAGTGGACTGACATGTGGCAGTTTTGTGGAACAAAGAATTTTACTAATATCACCAGAAACCCCTAAGATAAAAATGGAATACCTATGTTGTCTAATTTTATTTAAGTGATTATAACAGCTAATTCTACTTTAGTGAAAACAAAGTGACTCATCGTAGTTACCACTAGTGTCATAATCTGTATAAACAAACATGTTTGAAAGCTTCAGAAGTATGTGGAATGTTGACTGGCCTGAATGGTGGTTAAATAAAGCCCTTGGCAAATCTTGTGATCAGAAGTGTAACTAATACCCAATTTTCTAGTCAAGTGCAGTTATTTTCATTTTTTTGCCGATGTTTATGATGGCTTTTTTGTAAACAGCTGTTTACAAATGCCAAGAAAATACCAAAGTGATATTATTCTTGAGAGAGTTATAATGAGAAAGAATCTGCTCTTTGAACCCAGTAGGTCACTGTGATGTCAAAATGTAAGTTTTGTTGCTCTCTTTGCTATTATACAGATGTAAATTCTGTGTGAGAAGCCATGTTTCATTTACCTGTGACAACGAGAAAGCGTTATTTGGTATTTTGGATTGTGGTGAAGGTTGCCCGTGCTCTAAAAAATAATGACCAAATGGACATTTTCACCTTGTTTTAAATTGCTAGTAATGTGATTAAGACTTTTTTCTAGTTTTAAAATTATATTACCTTAAGTCAAAGTGTCTAGAGGTTAAATGAAGAGAGCAATATTCTTGATAGCTCCATCATCTACTACATAGTAAAGTGTAGATCCTAAATATGTTCCAAATTTTCATTCTCTTGAAGATTCCTGGAGTGTTGCTATTAAACTGTGGACTGTTGATCTGTTACTTACTTCTCCATGGCAAAAAAAAATAGCCAACCCAACATAATAACAACAACAACAAAGAAATAGCCTCAAAAAGTACAACAAAAATATATCCTAGCTTCCTACAGTATTTTCTTCCTACTGGTTAGATTTTCTGGTTTTATGTAAGGTGCAACATCAAACTGAAATTGTTCCTTTGTTCAAAATGGACTCTTCAGGTCTAATATGGGGTGAACTCATACAAGAGCACTTCAGCTCAGTGAATGCCTACAAAAGCCATCTCTTGACTTGGATTGTTCATTTCCTTTAAACCTTACGGAGTATGATACCTTTTTCCAGATCGGTACAGCTCAGCTCCATCAGTGGAGGCTGGTTGACAAATTCCAGAATTCCTAGAAACACAAGGGAAATCCACAGATGGTGTAATGTTTACAAAATTTTCCTTAGTGACAGCAAAAATCTCTACTCTGTTATGGTTGATTACTGCTCACACAGAATCATAGAATGGCTTGAGTTGGAACGGAACTTAGAGATCATCTAGTTCCAAACTCCTGCCATGGGCAGGGACATCTCCCACTAGACCGGGTGGCTTCAAAGCCCCGTCCAGCCTGGCCTTGAACACTTCTAGGAGGAGGTGTCCACAGCTTCCCTGGGCAACCTGTTCCAGTGCCTCACCAGCCCCACAGAAAATAATTTCTTCCTAATGTCTTATCTAAAATCTCTCAGGTCACCTACATGATATACCCCAAGTGATTTTTCTGTTTCTGTCTTTATAATGATAAAATGAGACATAGAAAAACAAAGAGAAACAAAATAGCTATGCAGGAAACAGAAAAAGAATATTCAAGACAATTGTGCTATAGCAATACTTCAGTGGTCAAAAACTTTGAATACTGAAAAACTTTGCAGTGGTCACTATTTATAAAAAAAAATCAGTTTTGAAAAAGCTAATGGGAGGTTTAAATTCCTTCCTCTTTCTATGAGGTAATAGTGTATTTTTAAGTATGTCCTTTTTTTCTTATTATTTGAATATGCACAGGTGGTGAAAGGGCATTTTTAAACAAGGCTTTTATAGTTGGGTTGAATAACATCAGGATGATGGCTACAAAAAATATTTTAAAACCTCAGGTTTGTTCTATAAAGTTTCCAAAAGATTTTGGTTTATTAATAAACATTTCTGTACTGATATATATAGCTCAGCTATTTAAATCTATTAGATTCGTAATGGACAATCTGCTACAGGTAAAAATACCTTTAGGAGTATTTTTAGCATTTCTATTTACAAATTCCATTCTCAAAATAAAAAACAAATTAAGACAAAAGTAGTTGACATTTCTTGACAGCAGTTGTCTTCGTTTTGTAGGTTAAAAATAAGTAAGTAAAAAGTTCTCTGCATGTCTGTGTTTGCTTATTTAATGCTTTTCTTTCCAGTCACCTGCAGGCCATGTTCACATTTTGGAGATTTCTCTTAGTTTATCCATTAATCTGTATAATTTGATTCTCTTTTTTTTTTAACACTATTTTCTTTGTGTTTTGTAATTGTGTTACTGTTTAGAATTCATTTGGAAGTGAGATTAATGTTGTCAGATTTTAGTCATAACTTTGTAGGTGATGGAGAGAGGTGATCAATCCTGTTCATAAAGTGAGTGTTTAAATTAGATGAAATTAAGATCCCTACATCTTCTTATTAATTGCAGACAGGCCTAGAGGACTATCTTAGATGAGAAGATAATAGGATAAATTTACTGAATAAGTAAGTGTTCTACTTTGTATTTAGAATCTCTGCTGAGTGTGCATGAATCTCATTATTAGATTACCATTTATTACATTATACATTCATTGTTAATAGAAACATTAAAATTAATTATTTGCCTCTTCTATTAAAATATTTTTATTATCAGGATGTTACTGACTGCAATGACAGGTTTCTAAGCTTAAAACAATTAAGTCACTGTATTTGTGTGCTAGACTTCCTGCTAATATTTAAATAAGGCCTTATTATCTCTTCAAGAATGTTTGTGTAAAATAAGGATTAAAATAATGAATAAAAAAAGATTGATGCTGAAAACTTCTGACCAAAATATTTCTTTATCAAAGCTGCCATAACCTTATGTCAAAAATTACTGTTACAGCTTTTTACTCCCTGGATATGGCTATATACAAAGCACTTTGTAATCCCTTGAATTGAAGAGCTATGTAGGTATACTAGCACTTTCAGTCTTCAGTTTCAGTTAATTTTATTAGTGTTTTCTAAAATACTTTTTTGGTAATAATCATTTGCTGCTGCTGTATTTACTTAATATTCTATGGTATGATATGTATATGTAATTTTGATAACACTTAGGATTTCTATCAAAATAGAGAATATGTTTATTTGCGATTTACATTTTAGTGGATCATTCTAAGCTGAATTTTAATAAACAGGAGGAGGAAACCTAATTAGCTAGTTAACTGATTTCATCAAATAGATGAATAGTGGTGTTAGGAAGACTGCATGCTTGTTAGGGCATGCCTAGCTGTCTTTGGGTGTTCTGTAGTAAGGATCTCAAAATTCTGCATCCTTAGCTCAGGTAGTGTTCTTCCAGAATGAATGATTGAAGCCCTGTAACCAGTCACCTCCTACATGTAACTGTCTTGATGCTGTAGAATTATCAATGTCAAGACTCGCAGGACTGCTGTTAGCCTGATGGCTGACGTTTCTGAACTTCGTTACATCTGGATGGCAGGCTTTGAAGTTTGTTCTCTTACTGTGCAAGGAATGTTCAATGATTATATTTATAGCTCTAGAAATCTTTTTATTACAGTTTATTTTGCCCCAGCTCCTAAGAAATAATTCTTACAAAAATATTATTAGCCACTGAAGGATGCTTTGGGTAGATTGTGCTATGAATGTATCCTCATATCATAAAGATTTTCTTTAAGCCTTGATATTTTGTTTTACCTATTCATTTCCTGTTAGCCAAAATTCTTTATTCTTAAAACATTAAGATCAGTAAAGGCAAAATGTTAAAATTCTGTGATGCTTATACCGAGTCCCTGAAAAACTATTTACTCTTCAAAGTCGGTAGTTTTTTGTTAGACTGGAAGAGGCTGAAAATGTATCAGTGTCCTTGGAGAACAACTTTGAAAGCAGTTATAAATTCCTTTAAAGAGGCATTATATGATATAAGGGTGCTGCTGCAATTTCATGAAAGGTAGGGTTAAAACTTCCACTGCAGCCCACGATTTTGCGGTGATTTTTAGTATTCCTTGTGTACACAGAGATTTTTGTGATTTGCTGCAGACAGCTTTTCGTTAATGAAGAGCACTGACAGGATGAGCAAACAGGGGTCCTTTGGAACTCATCACCAAATGATGTTTCAGGTGCTGAAAGTTTACATGGGTTCAAAAGGAGACTGAAAAAGCTCAAGAGATAAATGTGAGAATTACTTAAATAGTAGAAACCACATCCAGGAGTTCCTTGAGCTAGAAATAGTTGAACACTAGTGGCAGAGGATTAGGGAGAAATAGAATCTATGCAGAAGTTTTTTCTTGCTCTTTTCAAAACACACACTTTTTGCTACAGTTGGAGGCAGGGTTATCAGGCTACATGGGCCTTTTGGCTGATAGGCTACAGCTGTCTTACGTACAGGTGTTCTGTGTGGAACAGCAGCTGTGAAACACTGGGAGACTTCTCAGCATGTTTCCTCTGTGTGCTCTGTCTCCCTTTGAAAAGTCTAGGCTCAACATAATGACCAGATATAGATGAAAGCATTTATGTGAAGATGTAATAATGTGATTTTATTTTATTCTGAGATTGTTGCATATGTCAGGTGATCTATGCAAATAATATTTGTTTCTGGAATCATTCTTGACCATATGACCTTGAAGGATTAAATTTGTGTGTAAAGCCCCTAGCAGCATCAGATAGCCCAAAACATTAGAACTTATATGGTAGATGAGGAAAGAGCTTGTTTGTAGGAAACTCCAGGTACATGTTTTTAGAATATTGAAAAAAATCAGATCACAAATAACATGACTATAAATCTATGCAGTGATTGTTAGTTGCATATGTCTACCAAAACTGTGTATTAAAATGCCTATACAAAAGATATATCTTTCAGAGCAGGGATATTATATTTTTTATATTGAAATTATGGCTATTTCTGTAATGTTATATTTCAGCCTAATAAAACCATAAAAGTTTTCTTCTAATAGTAATTATCTTCTGGAATTTCGTTCTGAGTCTGTGGTTACATTCTGATTACCCTCTGGGAAAGGATGTGATGCTATAACTAACAGTTGAAGAACAGTCTGTCCAAATAGGTGTTTATGTGATTTGAGAAGGAAGTTACAGCTTTGTGATCTTATGAACCTCATAGTAAACTCATGGGAAGCTCTGAAAGATTAGTCATGAAGACTAAGATTTATGAGAGCGAGCTTTGGGCTGAGCTTTGGCTGGAGTTTGTCTTCTGCAGAATCACATTCAAAGTGTTGAGAAATTACTAGAAGCGTAACTCTACTGCTCTCAGCCTGGTCCTCCCTTGCGTGGTTGTGATACCTGATTCTTGTAACTCATTCTCATGAATAAGGAAAATCGTAGCATGTTCTGTAATTGAGGCCAGCTGGTCCATTTATAAATGAAGGACCATGAGTAAATGAAGTACCATTGTGTTGTGTTGATGAACACGCTACCAAAACAGCATGTGTTGATAAGTCAAGGTACTTTCAGACCGTAAGCTAGAGGGAGCTCTTTGCCTTGGGCATTAGTCCATCCAGCACTGAATATGCCTAATTAATGCTAATCATATTGCGGACTTCACAAAAGACAGGGACATATGATATTTAGATGTAGTGCTCACAAGTGGTGAAACAACTGTAGAAGTCCTCGACAGCCCGTGTGCTGCTTTCTCTCTTCATGAGATTGGCTCGTCTGGTGACTGGGGCCTCTGCGAGGAGAGAATGGGAAGACCAGTGTTGGAGGGCTGGTTTCCCTTTTATGTGGTCTTGCTTCTAGGTAAGATTACCTCTGGAATGTATGCCAGACTTTGTCAAGGTTGGCTCAGAGTTGTTTATGTTCAGGGAGACCAGTAAATTTTTTATTTTTTTTTAAACTACATGCCTTCAGCGCTGAAGTATTGCATCACATATTGGATAGTTGGGGGTGGCACGTCCTTTAGTTTACTCAGTGCAAAGCTATTTAGATAATTTTTACAGCTGTTTGTGTTTCTAGCTAAATGATCTAAAGGCACAGTTATGTCTACTTACATGACTTTTCTGGATAACTCTGTAAGAATATTCTGTGAAATCAGTGAAGCAAACACACAATTAATGTTCGGTGCATAGTTAACTGGAGTTTAAGAGCTTACTAAGGAACACCTTGATCCTAGATAGCTGTAGAGTGGTGATGTGTCATGTGTGCAGCTTTTTTACCAAACATCAGGTAACCATAGCGGCACTTAGATGTGACATGACGTGAATCATAGAGACACCAAAAGGGTGGTACTACTTTGAATTATTTATAATATCAGTAAGTATATGTACGAACTAGTTTTCTATTTTAAAGCCAAAGAAGTTACTTACAAACAATTTTAGCAACACCAAAGTAAGGTGGAAATATTTGTTCTGAACAGGCCTCTGAGGGGAGCTCTGCATGGCAGCAGATAACGCTGGGCTGCTGCTGATGGTAGCTTGTGGTGATTAGTGAGAGGATTTTTATGTCCATGGTAGGAGGAGTGTGGTGAGAGATAGTAAGGACAACTGGAAGCTGAAATAACCCAACAGAGATGGAATGGTGCATATGAGAGAGTAAATCAAAGGGGTTTACTACAGGCAATAAAGGGCTTCTGTAGTTCTTACGACTAAGTAGATTTAATAAAGATGTTCATCATATGAACATGTACTGCTCAACTTTTTCTTATAAGCCCAGTTTATTGTACTTGAAGGGGTTTTTTGTGCTTGAAAGGAAACTAACGGTGACTGCAGAAGATGGTATTTCACAGACCACCCTGCAAACTCTTTTCATGAAGCTTAGAGAGGGTAGAGAGAGTATGTGTCTGTGTGTGTGTCTGTGTGTGTGTGCCCGCCCGCCCATTGTAAGTACTCCAGAGGAAAAAAATAAAACATAAAAAACAATTGTCATGGCTTATGCCATCTTCTTACCCACACAGGTAAATATTCATGTAGACAGCATAAGTTGAGAAACTTGCTTCGAAAGGGAAATAGACTTTTTTCCATCAAGGTGCACTGTAGTTGTAGAAATAAATTTACTAAAAATATAATTGATGTTCCTTTTAAGATGGAGCTTGGGCGTTACATAAGATGCTTATACCTGTCAGTCAGTCGTTTCATAAAATGATAGGTTTCATAATATACACATAAAATGTAAATGTACATACTTGCACATACAAACTTATTTGTATATCTCTTCTAAAGTTTAAACAATGGATATATTGTCAAAAATGCTGCAACTCTTGGCTGATAGTTTAACATAAATACTACTGCATGTGCATATGTATAATCTAGTTTAAACTTTGATGTGGAACTTGTCATCTGGAATTGTTTTCATGGATACTCTAATTGTTTCATGGAAAGTGTTCATTGTCATGGGTAAACAAATATAGAAATGCACTGATTCATCTGATTCATCCCTTCTGAAATTTTGCTTAATGCTTGCTGTGATTTCTCTGAGATCTTAACCTTTGCCTTTCCAGAAGCATAATCTAGATCATAAGTTTCAAGATGCTTCACAAAGTTACATCTTCCCATTTTACCACAGATACTTTTCTTGGGGTGCTGGAACTGGTCATGGGTTGTAGAGAGGGGAAGGATTTGTCCCATTCAAAACCCTATGGGAAGGGGGGAAAGTTTTGTTGGTGCAGAATGGTACCAGAAGTAGATGAAAGAAATTAGAAGCCCTCGTCCTTCTCCTGTCTTCATGCACACTTCACTTCAGTCAATTAACTGACTCTTGAATCTGAGTGTACTCAATACCATTTGTTTCCCTGAGCACTGGAGGACAAAGACGTGACTGACGTAAATCTCGTGCCCTTGTGAAACATCCAATATTAGGCAAAGCCTGGTTTGATATCTAAATGCTAAGATTTTTTAGACCTAAACCCATGTGAGGAAATACTGTAGCTTTTTGTCTATTGCATTTTCATCTAGGACGGTTTGATTTTTACAGGCAGTGTGCTTTTTAGCAGCATGTGGGGCTGGATTTTTTGGGTTTAGATTTGTCCCTTATGACAGTCTTCCCAGTCACATGTTGTGAAATCTGGGTCTAATTTCTGCGCCATGTCAAAGTTCTGGGCTTTTTTCAAAGCATTCTGTACACATAGATAAATGGGGTACATTTAAAGTTTATTTTCTTGGTGCCAGATGAATGCCTCTTTTTCCAAAGAAAGATAAAACTTTTGAAAGTAATGCATGTGCTGCGAGGTACTTGCCTTGTTACAGTGTGCAGATGAACAGAAAGTAGTTAACATGCTGCAAGTTAGAAAAGGGCTACCTTACGGTAATTTGTTTGGCTGTCAGTGCTTTTTTACTTTAAAATAATCAAATCTTCCTTTTTTCCTTTGTCTCATATGATTATCTCTTTATACAGAACAACTATATTAGTTTTAATTTATCCATTAGAGTAAGCAAAAATAATTGCAGCTTTTTTTATTGTTAAATGGATATCTTTTGGCAGAATTATTTGTGAATTGTTTTTCAAGATAGTTTTTACATTTATCTGTGTAAGTCTCTTTTGTTATGCCAGCTGTCTAAATCTTTTCATAAACTTCAGTTAAAGCATATTTTCCGTGATTATTTTAAAATATAATGTTTACTGGAAGGGAAATCTAGTGAATTCCCACAGATGAAGTGTGAGTGTATTTCTCCCACTTGTAAATGAGTTCTTATTTCCTACAGTACATATTCTGGTACCACAATGAGTCATTTTCAACATGTTTTAGTTTAGCTTCTAAAACATTTAAAAACTTGGCAGATACATGTAAATGAATGTTACATCCAGTTTCAAAAACTGCTTCCAAATAGCATAATGACTGTGAATAGACCTTTCAGAACGCAGAAGTGTTCTTTGTGATAAGCCTAGAAGCATTTGCAGAGATTTGTTTTTTGTTTGTGGAGGTTTTTTCCTTCAGGATGATTTCATTTAACCATCCTGTAAAAGAGGGAGAGAACTTTTGTGAAAAAGCCTTAATGTTTACAGGCAGAATGTTGTAAATGAAATATTTTAGCCAGGCAAGTGGTAGCTTCCTTTAGGTATATGAGCTGAATTTTGCAAAACTTCATGGTATTTTATTGTACTTTTTTTTTTTTTCCAATTTTACAACACTTTTTCCAAAAAATAGTGCCATATCTGTTTTAATCTGATATTGTTTAAGGTTATATATGCCATTTCATACCTTAGTCTGTTTCTTAATGCATTCCCTTGGCAGCTCAAATACCAGAAATAAATTCAGGACTAAATAGTTTTTTTGATTAAAAGAGTAATGGGGGTGGCGATGGGGGAAAATGAGGGAGGCAGACCATGCAGACCTAGATTTGGAAAAATACTAAAAAAAACCAACTAACCAAACACATAAACAAAAAAAAAAAACAGAAAATCACCATTGTGACATTTGTGAGAGGCTTATATCCATTTATCTATTACTTGAAGAATATTTCTTATTTTAACTTCCTTTGTCCTGGCATCCTGGTATCTGAAACATGTACTATAATAGAAACTTGGAGGCTTTGCTCACATGTTGATACCTATGCTTAGACACACGTTTCTGCCATCTGGATTTGAATACCACCCTAAATTTTTTCCAGTTGTTGGCAGCATTTGTCTTGTCAGTTTAATATGCTTGGTAGGGATGACTTTGCAAGGCTGTGATTATTCTCTGTTCCAGCTTTAACCATCTGTATGTTGTCCACGATGCAACACCATGTTATCGCTAAGTTCTTATTGTAGTTACCACCCTTAAAAATTTCTTTAGCTTTTTATTAGACTCAGATGATGGAGGAAACATCAATTACTAGGTCTTTCATGTAAAGATTTCCTGGAATCCCTTTTCCCTTAGTTTTGTTGTGTAACGTATAAAGGAAACCTATTTCCAAACCCTTCTTCTCCCTCCCACTCCCCCAAATGGATCTTAATATATGAACTTTTCATCAAGGAGAAACTGAAAAAAGGAGAGGGAGAAGTTAGTTTAGGAGATTTTGAGAGTTGTAATTCTTCCCTTTCCATTTTGTCTGAGGAATTGTGAAACTTGTGGAAGATTGATGATAGGCAAAAGAGGGAAAGTAATAAAGATGAGGGGTGGGGAAAGGCATAATGTAAACTTTGGCCTTTTCAAGCAATTGCTAAGGGATACCCCATGGGACAGGGAACTGAAAGGTAAAGGAGCCCAAGAGAGTTGGTCAGTATTCAAGGACCACTTCTTCCAGGCTCAGGATCAGAGCATCCCAACAGGGAGGAAATCAAGAAAGAGATCCAGGAGACCTGCATGGTTAACCAGGGATCTGCTGGGCGGACTCTGGTGGAAGGGGAGGGTATATAAATTGTGGAAGGAAGGGCTGGCCACTTGGGCGGAGTATAGGACTCTGACAGACAATGTAGGGAGGCAATTAGAAAAGCTAAGGCCTCCTTGGAATTAAAACTTGCGAGGGAGGTCAAGGACAACAGAAAGGGCTTCTTCAAACACATTCCCAGCAAAACGAACACTAGAGGCAACATCTGGTGGATGAGGTGGGTGCCCTGGAGACTGAGGACAGAAAGAAGGCAGAGATGTTGAATGCCTTCTTTGCCTCTGTCTACACCCTTGCAAACTGTCCTCAGGTGCCTCAGTCCCCTGAGGTCCCAGAGGACGGCAAGATTAAAGAGGAATTTTCCCTGGTTGAAGAGGACTGGGTTAGGCATCAGTTGGAGCATTTGAATATCCATAAATCCATGGGCCCTGATGGGATGCCCCCGCGGGTGCTGAGGTAGCTGGTGGGAGTCATTGCTAGGCCACTCTCCAACATCTTTGGTAAGTCATGGGAAGCAAGAGAGGTGCCTGAAGACTGGAGGAAAGC
>NW_009710090.1:0-6664 GCF_000703405.1 Apaloderma vittatum | reverse complement strand
GCTGTGTGGGTCTCTGGCTGCCGACCAGGGTCAAACCACGACAGCCATCACTTTATGTCATTCTGTCTTCATGTTTGAATTCGCATGAGGTTTTATGATCACAGCTGGGAGAATTACATATGGATGTGACAAAGCACAAACCACCAGCCTTTATGAATCCTATACTCCTGCCCCCTCACATGCTCCTTCCTGGATCTTTCCACATTTCCTATTTTTCCTATTTCTGTTAAGGAATAGCATTACATTTTTTTTCCACACTGGAACTTAATTCTTAAAAAGATTCCCTGTCTGGAAAACTGCCCATAGCTGGGATACATATATTTCCTACTCATTGAGGTACTAAAGGCTCACACATGCTGGTGTGCTAGCCAGGAGGATTATTCCAGATTAAACTTTCCTATGAAAGAGACTTTTCATACATCTATGTTCAAAAGAACATCACAACCCAAAGCTGCGATAAGAAACAGCCTCAGGTTCCTCATTCCCTCTATCTCTAGTTTTCAAAGCTAATTTTACCTTTTCCCTCCCTTCCTCTCACTAGTCTTTTTCTCTTAGTTTTTTGTTTGTTTGTTTGTTTGGTTTTTTTTCCAGTTCTTTGCTATGACAATGCATGTGATTTAGTGTTTACCAGGTGTGGAGGTACAATGGAAGGTTGTCGAGGAAGACCGTAGGTACACTCAAGCAACTTGCACCTGAGGTGTCAGAAAACACATACATCTCACTGGATTGCTGCTTGGACCGGCATGCTCAACAATGCAGTACACCTGTGCCTAGATAACAGAGGCCTGGGATAGATGTGGGGGCACCTCTCACATTCCTGCCCTGAAAAGCTATCCTACGAGTCCTGGGAGATCGGGCAGAGCAGCAAGTAAAACACAACAAAGCGGTGGGATAAACACCACATGCTTTCCAACAAGAAGAGATCTCCTTACGCCTTCGCTGCTGCTTGTCGAGCTGCTCATGTGATCACTATCTGTGTGCCTCATCCGGGTGCTGTTCCAGAGATTCTCCAGATTCTCAGGTAGCAAGAATAAATCTACTCTTTGCATTTCAGCCATTGTTTGTGGTTGTTCCTGCATCCTGCTTGTTTTGGCACACACACCAGGTAAATATCAAGACCACCTAATGCTCATATTACAGCTCAGGGCAGCATCAGCTATAGCTGTGTGTGAAAAACTCAGAACACTTGCTCTTCAGTAAATATGAGATACTAGGATTATTTTATCACATTTGATGACTCTTCAGCACTAGTTCCAGCCATGTCTTCAGCCATGCTCTCAATTAACTGATCTGCCAAACTTCCCTATTAACTGTGAGGCAAATATACTGCTACTTCTGAATATGAAAATATACAACAGTTAGCTTTTATAGCTATCTTCGTTGCCTATGCCTGGAAGATAGTTTGGGAAAGAAATATCACAGGCTTGTTCCTCATATTCAGAAGCAGCAGAGATCAGGAATTATGTGGATTCAGTAGAAGTATAAGTTTGAGAATGTCTTCATGCCTTAGACACTCTCTAAAGCAAGCTTTAGCTGGCCAGATTTGAGAAAATCCAGAATGAATGAGTCAGTGGGTTTTCATAAAGAAGGTAAATAGACAGAGGCCTACAGGTCTTCAGAAATGTTTTGAATTACTGGTATTTTTGAAACTCACTTTGGAAAAAGATTTGATATGTCCTTCCAACTGCAACTGTTCTATGATTCAATCTTGATGGGATGATTAATGAAGAAGACTTAAAAGAAAGTTACCTTCTTTGCTGAAGTTCTTATTTTGTAAGGTCAAAAGCTCTTAACAAAAGGCACAACAGTTTTGAGTTACCACTCTTCAGCGTCATATGTGGATTAGCTTTGCTTATCTTTCTTAGTCTGTCATAGGGCAACAAAGCTGGTGAAGGGCCTGGAGAATAGACCTTATGAGGAGCGATTGAGGGAGCTGGATCTGTTCAGTTTGATGAAGAGGAGGCTGAGGGGGGACCTCATCATGCTCTACAATTACTTGAAAAGACATTGTAGAGAGGTTGGTGCTGGTCTCTTCTCACAGGTATTTAGGGACAGAACCAGGGGGAAATGGTTTCAAGTTGCATCAGGGCAAGTTTAGGCTAGACATTAGGAAGAAATTCTTCACAGAAAGGGTGGTCAGAAACTGGAACAGACTGCCTAGGGAGGTGGTTGAGTCGCCATCCCTGAATGTGTTCAAGTGTCGTTTAGGTGGGCTGTTGGGTGATATGCTTTAGGGGTGACCTTGTAGTGTAGGGTTAATGGTTGGACTCAATGATCCCAAGGGTCTTTTCCAACCAAATTGTTCTACGATTCTATGATTCTATAGTATCTGTCACAGAGTTCTGATGCCGGGATTTGTCAGGGAATAACAAGAGTGAGGTGGTCTCTATTGAACGGAGAGTCAGAAGCTGAGAAAGTCTCCAACCCAGACAGTGTCCTCAACAAAGCGGTGCAGTCCCACTGGTTCTGAATATGATGGACTGTGATGGTAATGGACACACATAGAGTGAGTGATGGAGCACATCTGGAGCCCTTCTACTGAGTTTCAGTGAGAGACAAGGGATGACAGGCCCATAGAAACATAGCCTTGAAACAAGGCTACAGTATGGGTCCAGAGACCACTCAGGAGATGGAGATCCATAAATAACTGGAGACAAGCTACGCTATACCTACAAGGGATCCACCTGGGAAATGAGCTACCTCCAGCATCTCTCTGGGATACATCTAGGAGACAAGGCTGGAGACAAATGCACTGGGTCTTTATGGTCTATTGGTGCCTTCAGAAGCCTGGAAATGATTGCTCAGCACAAGAGATTCCTCCATTTAGGGATCTATACATCAGAAATTATTTTTCCCCTCTTTATTATCTGTGCTCATCCTGGGTCTTGGTAAGCTTTGGTCATTTTAGAACACTCTGTAGTCTACCTAAGAAGAATCATAGAATCATAGAATGGTCTAGGTTGGAAGGGACCTTGGAGATCATTTTAATCCAGCCTCCCTGTCACCAGGGACACCACCTAGAGGTGATGAAAGGAGTGTATTGACGTGCCAGTGTGACTCAGCTTTGGATTTTGGAAAAAAAAAAAAAAAGTGATTTTTTTTCATAACGCACCAGATATATATCTTCAAACAAACTCTGGAACTGCCCTGGGAGTAGCTGATAAAGCTACATTTACAGGCTTAGTTTCATGTCCTGGTCCATGATTTTAGTCTTTCCCTCTTGGCCAAGGAATGCTAGAGGACAGTCAGACAAGGACTCTTCCCTTCATTATGGTTAAATGCATGCAGGTTTCAGTATGCTATACAGCAGTTATTGGAAAGATAGTTACGTGTTTTTAAAGGTCCTGCAATGGCTGTAAGATAACTATCTCATTTTAAGGAAGCCTAGTTTTGGGATCCTGTTGAAATCAAGGCACATAGTATGAAGGCCAGGATATTTAAAATCACTATGTCACTGGAAAACAGATCAAAAGAACATTCACGTTTCCAGGAAGCCCTGACATTATTTTAATATTAGCCAGGGACAAGACCCAGGCTTTACTGATTATTCACCTGTACTATCACTAAGATATATAAAGACAAGAGAAATAACTTCTTCACAGAGAAACATACTCTTCTGCTTCTCTTTTCCAAGCACATCAAAGTAAATGTGTTTCTGAAATGCCTGAAGATAGTACACATTCTGTCTAAAAGCTGAAGTTATGTAAGTCGTCCAAAGCATTTTAAAAATCTTATAAAACTCCAGTATGCAGAACCAAGGAGATAAAACTTGTGCGCTGCTCTGAAGTTGTTCCAATGTGTGAGGATTGCTTTGGCACACATCATGTCACAGAGTTGTGCCACATTTCTCTCTGCTTCTCCCGCACAGAGTCAGCTGCATCTCTACACATCCAAGAAGAGTGTTACACACTTCATTCCAATATTTGCAGAGCAGATGGCAGGACTTTATAGTGAACAGCCGGGCTCAAACCTGAAGTTCTCCAGTGCTACCCATCTCCACATTTATAGTCAGACTGGCACTCAAACGCAGTATGGGTTTACGAGGTGTCCATAATTTTGAACATTTTACTTGACCTACATCCACGTCTTTTGATCCAGATGTCATATTCTTCGATTATTCACTGATGGGACAAAATTATAAATGCATTTTGGTAAATTCAGAGTACTTTTTTATTTCTTAAGTAGTAAAATTCATTTTTTACTCTGGATGTTGGTTGGTTTTTTTTTCTGTTACTTAGATTACTTAGAAAATGTTACACAGAATGGTGTTAGAGTAGAAAAGTGAAAACGGAACATAAAATGACTGCATGTTCATCAGTGTGAACATTCCTAATTAAGAGCCTGAAATAAACACAATGCATAAGAATACAAACAAAAACCTTTCAGTCAGATTCTAAATTAAATTAAACACACATTTTCTTTTTTTTTTTAAAAAAAAACCTACAAAAATTAAAGGTAAAAAATAAACTATGACAAATTGTATTTTGGTGTGAAATTATTTTGAAGTTGTTTGTAAAATCTTAAGTTTAACCAAAACCCTATTCAGAAAATACATGTAAATCACTATAGTTTCAAAAAATAAGCCTAGCAAATTAAGAATATCATTGCCTACACAACCCAGTTTTTGGAAGCTGTAGCCTGTTCTTCAGATATAGGCATGATCTTTTTAGCTTAAAACTTTTTGTGAGCACACACACACAAAAAGCTTGCTTTTCTTTCCTGATCCATGAATAAAAAGTAGGTTAGAAATGCTGGGACATGAGATGTGTAGAATTATGTGATGATAAAACTGAAAATAACACAACTCCCTCAAAACTAGATTAATTCATTAATATTTTCTTCTAAGTACTCCAGGCTTTTCTGACAGCAAAATGTATTTTGCATTCATTTTGTATCCAGCTTGCTGAAATTTTATAGAATAAATCAGCAATCAAATACAGATTATTTTTTCTTCACTTTCAATTAAAATACATTTTCCTTTCAGAACCATTGTGATAAAAATCACTAACACATTAAATCTTTAAAATTACATTTCTAGTTCACCTTTTCTGAACATTAATAATAGAGAAAATGAAATGTAGGTTAAGTATGTGATTGCTTAAATATATCTTTTAAACAAACTATTAAATTTTGGATGATGAGATTTAGAAAACAGAAAGTAAGGCTGAAGTCACTTATAAGAGGGTGGGAACTTACACATCCTACTTTTACCAAAAATGTGAACTACATATGTAAAACCAATTCAATCCTAAGAAATATTTCTCCCCACTTCCCAGAACCACCTAATTCCGTTCATCTTTAAATTCAAACCCAGAATAAGAGGTTTTTACTTTAAGACGAAATGTATCTAGATGTCAACATAGATGCAGAACTCAGTGTAGGTAATTATGTTAAGAGAGGGGACAGAGTCAGACTTCCTATATTTGTTTTGTTTAAAATTTCTTTTTGCATATCTGTTCAAACTCATAGGAGAGGAGGAACGTTACCTGAGAAGAAAAGCATAGTAGTTTGATCAGTTTGTAGGGATGAGGAAGGTGGAAACTCATTTTCCTAAGATTAATGAAATCTAAAACCTGTTTAAAGTCTAAAATAGACATTGAAATTATTTTCTCAAATCCAAGATGCACCAGCATCCTACTGTTAGGTCAGCTATCTCAGAAGACAAAGAACATGACTGAAATCAATAGTCTTTTTATACATAGTCTTCTTTATACATATATTCTGAGTGAATACTGAACAATTTTACTTCAGATTGTCTAGGTGATCCATTGCAGCCTCCATGCAGTTAGTTGCTGTGTATGCAGTGGGGACTATAAAATCCTTAGTTCTGCAAAACTGAAGCAATGAACCTCTACCAAGATTTGTAACTTCAGACAGGCAGTGGCAATGTTTTAGCATCAGAATTAACAGGAATTAACAACAGAGACTGATGATTTTTATCAGTTGTTCATGAGGGCTTCATACTTTCTGTATGAAGAGGGGAACCATGAAAAGCAGACACAAACCTTACACAACACTACAGCATTCTTTGATGATGACTACTGTCCTAGAGATATGTTTCCTTCTCAAGTTATTTTTTTCCCCTATGAATTTTCATTCTCTATCCTAGTTGATAGCACTCATTATTTCAAGAAACTTCTAAATATCATTAAAGAAGCAAAGTTGCAGTTTCTATTTTTAGATTGCATGAGTAGGTTTTCAACCACATGTATTGACTTCTGGTACTAATTACTAGCTCAGTGTAGGGTATAACAGGCCAAGAAGCACAAATAAAACTTAGATGTAAAACAAGACATAGATGCACCCCACCTTCTTTGTATTTGTAATAATTAGCAAATGTACTTTGATTTTGTGTTACTGTGGGATGTTCTCTTGAACACTCTTTTATGTTTAATTGCAGGGGTTGAATTTTCTTTCTGTATTTAATTTCTTTTCTTTAATTGCCACTGTCTTGCCTTACAAAAATAGCACTTTAACAATTTCCACATGAATGCGCAAAAACTTTAAACACCTCATTGATTTTAAATGTCCTGTAGATTCTTAAGTCCCAGCACTGGATGCTGCCAAGTTTTTTAGAATTCTGAAGAGTTGTTAAATTTTGGAAGTAATTGAATAATCTTTTTTTCTGAATTTTTTTAATCTCATCATCATCATGGCTAGGCTT
>NW_009710089.1:7478-7751 GCF_000703405.1 Apaloderma vittatum | reverse complement strand
TTTAATAACTGTCCTGTGACCAACCGATTTCAAGGCGGCGGCGTTGCGGAGAGAAAACACTCGGCTCGAGACATCTCGTCAACTTCTGAGTGGGCATGAAGGGAAAAAAAAAGGACAAAGGAAAAATAAATTACAGCAGCAAGGGGCACAGAAAGAGCAGAGGTGAAATTTGTTTTGGGTCGTGTTCGGTTTTCTCTTGAGTCGTCATTGAGAAGAGGCTGCGGCGTTTGTGCGCACGGATGGCTCGGGCAGATCTGCCAGCAGCTGCAACCC
>NW_009710089.1:6710-7369 GCF_000703405.1 Apaloderma vittatum | reverse complement strand
TCCCCACCCGCTTCCCTCCCGGTGTTTCGTATTTCCTGGTCGGTCACTGAGCACTTGTTTTCTTGTAATAAAACCGACGTTGGGCCTTTACTAAATACCTCTCTGGTAAAACCTGGAGCCCCAAAGCACTCACCTTCTGGCCTTGAGAGTCCTGGGTTTGTTTCCCCACCTTGTTCTCCACGAGTTCTGCTGGAAGCACTCGATGCCTCACGCTCCCTCGTGCAGGTCGGATCCCGCTGCGGAGCGAGAACAGCGGAACTTGCTCTTTACCTTCTGCACTGAGCAACTCATAACGTATTAAAAAAAAAAAAAAGAGGAATTGATTCTCTTTCTAAATGAGAACTCGATTCCATTAAAGATTGAGTATTTTTCCATCTTACCCATGTTAACTGTTCAGAGTTTTCATGAGCCGGCGTTAAAATGGGGCAGCGAAAAGCCACAGAAGCTTAGGATGAGCTCTTGGAAAAAAAAAAAGCGTCTCTAGCATTTGGAGCTGCTCTAATGTTTCTCTTTGCTTTGGTGCCGCATGAATGTCGCACTTCTCCATGTCTGATTTACTCGTGTTTTAAAACAAGTGCGTCCGGCTTCCGCTTTTCAGTGTCCCTGCTGGGCAGCCAGCGCCTCCCCAGGCGTCGCGGCAGGGGCCGGCCCCTCCCTCG
>NW_009710089.1:5401-6652 GCF_000703405.1 Apaloderma vittatum | reverse complement strand
CGGTTCAGTACTCAGCGGGCAGGAAACTGTGAACGTAGGAAAATCCCAAGAGTGCTGCGACGTGGAGAGCAGCAACCAGGGAAAAACGGAGCGAGGGGAAGCCCGGGAAGCAGAATGGAAGCACCGAGTGTCGTGTTTTAAAAAGGCAGGATGAGAAGTTGTTACCAAGTTTTATTTTCAGAAAACAACTTTCCTGTCTCCAAATGTTGCCTGAGATGGCTTCATCCTCCAGGATCCAGAGCTCCCCCTTAGACCAGCGGGAACGTTGTGCAAGAGAAACGGCAAAAGAAAAGTCTTCACGTCTTCAAACTCGTGTTTCTCTCACGTCTGAGGCTTCCTGCCTTTTTGTTATTCTTTTTGACATAACGGACTGAAAAGTACAAGAACCAGCGGCCGTTGGCTGAGCGTACAAAGCGTTGATTCCCCGCGGGTTGTCACTGAAAGGTTTGTCTCTTGTAACCACAGACTCGTCAGAGCTTAACGGGTTGGGAAGGAAGTGAGTTGATTTTTACGCACAGTTTGCGTCGCGGTGGTGAGGGGAAGAACCTGTTGGTGGAGGAAGGGGCTTTTCTCGTGTTGCCAAGGTGAATGACGTGACTATCGGTGCGCGCCTGCAGCCGCTCCGTAATTAATGACTCGATCCAGGAGGTTGGGCAGAATTAAGAACTCGGGTTTCGCCACAGTCGCTACCTTTTAGTTACTGAGTCGTCTAAACCTGAGCATATTCTTGATCTAAAAATCACCAAACTACCCAGACAACCCCTTAGTGTTGAAGCCTCATGGGAACATCACTGCTGAGCAATCAGCTCTGACAGTTTGACTTCGTACGCATGGAATTACGTTATAAAATTACTGCCTCTTCCTGATTTGAATTTTTAAAGAGGAGATCGCTCCAACAGCACTTGAGAGCGAGGGAGCTGCTTTTTTCCTAAGTTGCTCATTTATCAGTTGTGTCACCTTCAGGATTCCGCTGCGTTAAGGTGTCTCTTGCTCCTCGCGTAGTTGGACTCGTCTGTTCCCTTCTGTTCCCCAACCGCTGGGTCGGGACTCTCGGCAAGAGACGTGACGGGAAGAACCTCGAGGGGAGAAAAACCGTGTGTTCGCAAACCCCAGAGTTGTGTGGTGGGGGCACGCGCGGTCTGGTTTGTCTTCGTCTATCATGTGAGCTCCGTCAGCATCTGGGTGCTGCAACCGTTTGACAGTTTTTGTTATCAAGTGCTTCTGACTCACTTTTCGGTGCTCTTCAGCAGG
>NW_009710089.1:4741-5370 GCF_000703405.1 Apaloderma vittatum | reverse complement strand
AAAGCCTGGGCTGAGCTTTCAAATATTTCCACAAATTTACGGAAAGCAAACAAGGGCTCTTTATGGCACCTGCTCTTTCAATTTGCTTTGTACGTGGTAATTTAAATAAATTCCGGCACTAGCGCGAGCCCCTAGAACAGCTCTGGCAAAGAGATTCGTATCGTCTGGATCCGAGGGGCAGTTTCTGAGCCTCGGCCGCTGGGTTTGGTGGGCGTGCGGCGACGACCGCTCGCAGGCGACGTAACGTGCAGCACAGCAGCCGAGGGCTGGGTTTACGTTTGGTGGCCGCGTTCCATTAGCTGGGTGTATAAAATGAGTCAATACATAAAGATCAAATATCTTCAACCCCAGCAGTAACTTTCTGGGGAAAAAAATGCTGTCGAATGTGGTGGGGGGAGCTCCAGCAATTCACGTGAAGGAGCAGAATTCTGCCGTTCCTGAAATGTTTCAGACTTCTGTGGAAGCCATCGGGATATTGTCGGAATTCAGGATTTGCAGGATCAAGCCCACATTTATTGGCAGTTTTTCTTTCCTCCTCTAACCGTGGGGACTGTATCTCACTGAAAACGTTGGGAGGCAGAAAATAAACAATCTAACAGAAATTATCTGTATTTTTTCCAGCCTATAGT
>NW_009710089.1:3013-4729 GCF_000703405.1 Apaloderma vittatum | reverse complement strand
GGGCGGGTGCTTTACAGCCGAGTACCCGCTCTGCGCCCTCGCAGAGAGCTCTGGCCTCAGAAATATTCACCAACTGAAAATTATTTCTGAAGCTGGACACGGGGCAGCTGGGGTGCCGGGGATTGCCCATCGTTTACGGAGCTCTTCCTTTCGCTCAGGTGTAACGACCCGAGAGCGTTCCCAGCAGCAAACGTTTGGGCATTGGTTGTCCTGGTGCTTCAGAGGAACTGAACTTGTTTTGTGTATCGCAGAAGATGTTTAGTGCTCAGTGTGACGCCGAAAGGACTGGGTACACCTTCTGGGGGAAAGAACGGAGCCTCTGAAGGAGATAAGATTTTAGAATCAGATATGTGGTACAAAGGGATTGAAGTCCAGCAGCTCGGAGGGTTTTGTGTAAATGCCGACACCCTGCGTCGCAACTGGGGAGTCGGGAGGGGGGACACAGGGGCACACGTGTCCCCCAGGCTGCCTGCCTGGAACCCTTGAAGTAACCAAGGAGAGACGGAGCCGCTCGGTTCGCCCCGTGGGTTTACTTCCATGCACTTTGCAGCACTTTGGGTACAGTCGGTCTCACCGGTTCCCCGGGTGCAGACGGAGCCGCTTCCTCCTGCCGTTCGCTCCTTCAAATAACGGCGGGAGCTGGGGAGTGGATGGAGGGGAGTGGAACGGAAAAACAAGTGTGCAAACCCACACCCTTTGCAAAAAAGGGTTTAAAAACGCTGCTTCGGGCTCGCCCTGTAAAGACTATTTCCAAGGGAAGGTCTCTGTTTAGGAGAATCGTCCTGGTACCCTCCTCATCCCGACCTTCAGAGTAGCAGGAAAACCTACCCGAGGTCTCCTTCCTCGAAGGGAGTCAGGCGTGTTCCGTCAGGGCAGGGTGGGGAAAGATCAGGATCTGTCTGTGGAGCGTTACGACAGCGCCTGCGTGTGGGGACACCAGTGGGAGTTGGCGCAGTTTGCTTTGGGGGTTGTTCCCGTGTCCTGCGCAACTCAGCTTAGATCAGTCTGTCAGAACGTAAACAATTCCACGGGGATAAAGTCCTGCTAAAACATACGATAGGCCAAGTTACCAGTGACCGTTCGTTAGTTAGAACAGTTAAAAGTCCTTAATAAGATACTAATCTGCTACTCAAGGTAGCGCTAGGAAAGGAACTCAAAGCATAAAGCTCGAAGCCTTGTTTAGTTTTCCATTTCGTGCTTGTTACGGAGACCCTAAAACGTTGTGCGATGTCTTACCCCTGTACAAACGGCACCTTCTCGCCCCAGCTCGTGGTAAAACGTTGATGCCGACGCGTGTTTGGTGGGACACGGCGCGGTGGCGCTGTGGCTCTCGCGCGGGCGCCGATCCCTGCGTCGGAGCAGCGGCAGGTGCGTGCACCGTCCCAGGGAACGCGGAGGTTCCTCGCCAGCAGCACGCGCGTGCTCCAGGGTTCTGTGAAAAGTGGGTCAAACCCGCCACGTAGGTCTCTTAAGAATTGCTCACAGAGGTGGACTTTGGTGTTTCTCCCGCGTGCCGGTCCTACGTTCGCCAGGAAACCTCGCGATCCTTCAAACCGGGTCTCATTGGCAGTTGGCCTCACTTTTATTTTCCTTTCACTAGAACACCACGAAGTTCCGCAAGCTGAGCTCTTTAGGTAGAGCTTAACCCTTGTGTTCTCGAGTCCCGACCCTTGCTTCTCCGGCCTCTCTCCCGTCGCGACTCGCGGCTGTCTCCCG
>NW_009710089.1:2668-2989 GCF_000703405.1 Apaloderma vittatum | reverse complement strand
TGTGGGGGAGAGCGGGGGGGGATGTGTTGGAAAACACTGGAAGTTCCGGTCTCGTTGCACATAACCTGGGTGGTGCTTTCCCTCTTTCCCCGCCGGTAACACCCCGTGCGTGTGAAACACGACGCGTTACAGCTTTTGCTCAGTGGAAGTCGCGGTGGCCTCCGTGCTCAGAGGGTTTAACTGCAGTTTATTAACAGCTCATGTTTTCAGATTTGCAGGGCGCAGCTGTTTGAATACTGCCTTCCTTGTAAATCAAGTTTAAAAAAAATAACGTTGAGGCTGGGGCCCATATTTTTGTTAACGGCTGGGTTTCTGGTTTTT
>NW_009710089.1:0-2374 GCF_000703405.1 Apaloderma vittatum | reverse complement strand
CCCGTGACGGAGCCTGCGAATGGGGAACTCGCAGTTTATGCTGATTTTGTTGCAGCAGCTCAGCTGACAGTTTTGCCTTCTTTGGTGGGGAGCCCTGCTGGGTTTAGTTTTGCAGTTGTGCCGAGACGTTTCTATCTCCTGCCCGACGGCCGTATCTAGTTTCATCGTCTCAGCGGGGCTCAGTGCTTGCCTTGTCCCACCGCGGCCGCTCCGGTTGCTGTTGGTGTCGCAGAACTGCCGGGTTAGGGGGGAATTCTTACAGCCGGGCAGGGAATCTGCCCGCTGGGTCGCAGGGATTGCTTGCCTGGGGCCGGCACCGTGCCCGGGCAGGCTGTTCCCGCACACACCCCGTGAGGTTTCCACGTTAAGTTCGTTTCTTTAGGCCGAGGCGTGTAAAACCACCCGACGGGAGCCTGCAGGGAAGCGCTGAAGGCGCAGATGTTCTGACACGCGGCTGCGGTGACGGGCGTGAAGAGGAAAAAGTCAGGGAGAGAGAAGAAAATGGGCGAAAAGGGCGGCTCCTCTCCAGGTGAGAAGCCCGTCCATCTCTGTTTTGTGCTCCCAGTGTGTCTGTGGTTATAGCCAAGCTACTGCGTGCTCCCGCAGGGGTAAGAAGTTGCTGTGGAATCCATCCTCTTCCTCCAAATCGATGCCAAAATTGTACATTTGCATTTTTGATGGATTCTGAGTGTTTTGAGCCTGAGAAACGAGCTCCCTCGACGGCAAGTCCTGCCTTCTCTCCTTAACCCTGTGAAGGGACCTGCTGCCCTGGTTGACTAAATCACTCTTGGACACCCAGCGTTCGGGTATAAGAGTGGATCCTCAATCACTTTTTAAACTTCTTTCAAACGCTGACGTTCTGGTTTGTTTGGGAAACACCTCCATGCCCGCTCCGAGCCTCTGTTGGATGCAACATGCGGCACCAGGGTGGGAAGTAACTGGACCTTGGAAATGAGGAAGGTGTGGATTCCTCTTCCTCCCTAACGCCTCGGCCTCAAAACCAACTTCCCAGCCTGGGCTTAAATCATCTCGATTCCAGTCAAGGTGGTTATTTATTAGAATAACAATAATTGGCACGATTAGAATCCAAAACGGGCAGACGTAGCCGAGAAAGCTCTGGCTAACAGAACCACGCTGTGGTCTTGTCACCCCTCTGTCTCCTCCCACGTTTCCTTTTCCCAGAACGTGCTGCTCTGACTCTTTGCTACCTGAGACCGTAACTGGGCAAGTCCAGAGAAGGACTTTCTGGCCAGCAGGGCCAGTGCTCGTGAGGGGACAGCAGCCTCGCCGTCGCCGCGATCCGCCGTCCCCAGACTTCCCCCGGCTCCCTGATGGCAGCTCGCCAGGCACACGCTGCAGGAGCATCGGGCTCCCGATCCCAAGGTCGTCACTGCTGAGCGAAATCCACAGGATATCCTTTAAGCAACTCAGGGACTTGCGACTTTCTTCTCCATGTGTATCTGTCAGGCGTTGGGTGCTGGTGATTCGCCTAAAATTCACAGAATCGCTAAGGTTGGAAAAGACCTCTAAGATCATCTAGTCCAACTGTCAACACAACTAAACCACGTCCCCAGGTGCCACGTGTGCACGTTTTTTGAGCACCTCCAGGGATGAGGACTCCACCCCTGCCCTGGGCAGCCTGTGCCAACACCTCACCACTCTTGCAGTAAAGAAATTTTTCCTAATTTCCAATCTAAACCTCCCCTGGTGCAACTTGAGGCCATTTCCTCTTGTCCTGTCATGAGGTACTTGGGAGAAGAGACCAACACCCACCTCACTGCAACCTCTGTCGAGGGCAACAAGGTCTTCTCTCAGGCTCCTCTTCTCCACACAAATGTCCTTTCCCAGCATCGATAATGGTCACTGAAAAGCTGCTCTGTTTATTTGTTCCCTTTGTCACCAGTCCCGTGGAGATTTACAGGCCAAAACATGTACCTCAGCGCTCCTCTTTGCTTCTCTTCTCCAGATAATGAATTTACTCAAAAACTGCCAGAGGCAGCTGCTTGTGGAACCCAGGCTGCATTGCTCTGGGGAGAGGCTGCAAACGTGGATGTTTTGGGGTGAAACACAATCATCGGCCCTGCAGGTCAGCGCTGAGGAGTTGAGCTCCTCCCCGATGAGGACAGGCTGAGAGTTGGGCTGTTCAGCCTGGAGAGGAGAAGGCTCCGGAGAGGAATAGGTCGCGGGGAGTACCCCCCATTGGCCTGCCAGTGCCTGAAGGGGGTGACAAATAAATACTTCAGGGGTGGGTGTCAGGAGGATGGGGCCAGTCTTTTTTGCAGTGGTGCCCAGTGACAGGACTAGAGGTAATGGCCACAAACTTGACCATAGGAAGTTCCCTCCAAACATGAGGAGAAACTTGTTGGCTGGGCGG
>NW_009710088.1:80409-114327 GCF_000703405.1 Apaloderma vittatum | reverse complement strand
TTGTAAAGCCCCTCCCCTCCACTGGCAACAACCACAAAATCATTAAAATATTTAGGAAATAAAAAAAGACACATAGTTTCTGGTACTGACTGTAAAGATTTACCTTTGCAGAATTTCTCCTCATAGGGAATTCCATCTTTTGGATCCACTCCCTGTTGAAGAGGAGAAGGGGCAGATGATAGTACTGATCTATGATTGAAGAGGAGAAGGTGCAGATGATAGTACTGATCTATGAAAAATGGCATTGCAAAACAGAGGCTGAGAATTCAGTCCTTTTTAAATGTTGCCTGCAGAAAGCACTGCACCATAATAATTATGCTTTCCATTACTTCATTTTAATTATACATATATTTAAATTAATTATAATAGCTATAATTTAAATAATCATAAGCATCAATAAATAAAATTCACTCATAACTGCTTCCCCTATGTTTTCTTATTTTTCAATAACTACAGATCTATTACTTGGAATATCAAAGGTAGTAAACAAATAAGAGCAAAACAAAACAGTTAATAAACCAGAATAAACAAAAAAAGTGCAGATTAATTCAAAGGGAGGGAAGAAGAGAAGCAGCAATCAGGAAGGAAGCATACAAGGCAACTTCATTTACTTACCCATATGCCATTGCAGTTTGAGTCACTTTTTGCATCCCAATCATCAGGACTAAAATAGAGTTACAAAAGGATATAGTGTCACAGAAAAAGAAGAAAAAGGGGCTTGTGGGGAAATCAGACCCTTTGTGCCATTTTTCACTAACTATGACTACAAAATAACTAGAAATCCATCTCTGCAGATAAGGGTGGGTGCTACAGATAAGAGATGCTACACCCTTAAACTTGGTTTGTCCAGTCACGAGTCGGTTAATGCTCAGGCTTTAAAACCAGTCCTGTTTAATTGCAGCTGGCAGGTATTCACCTGGGAGATAATCACTTAGCTCTCCGTTATTCATTTTTATTATTCTCCAATATTCCTTTAGCTCTCCGTTTCTGCCAATGTAACAAGAGGACCGGATGCTGGAGCTCAGCAGCCAGCCACAAGCACCACTGTCTTGTCATCCCTAAACTAGGGGCAGGCCACATCAGCTCAAGTGCCAAAAGGCTTGTAAGCCTCAGCAGCTTGGTTTCCTTCCTCACTTCTGGTCTGTCTGACCAATTTCGGCTGCAGATACTTCAGAGGAAGGAGAGAAACTTGTGCAGCACCCCGATAATGCGTTCCATCCGTGGTCTCCATCATCCTTTCTTGTCTCCATCACAGTGAAATCAAGCAACGAGCAGCAACGCGCTTTCTTGGAGTAGGGCCAAATCCAAATATGGAGCTCCTTCTTCAAGAAGCCAAAGTTATTAGGAAGCCTTTAAAATAATTCAAAACTTTACCGTCTGCCAGGGTACACGGTGGTATTTTTGTCATTGCAGTCTCTGCCTCGCCAGTGATAGCCCCTCAGTGTCTGAAAGCCAGGAGGAGCACACAGATATGATGGTCATTGTTATTCTTGCACTTTTAATTTAAAATATCTAAAATGAGAATCTAACTCAAGGTGTAGGAATAAAACCCAGTAAATGGGTTGCATTCCAGAGTCCCTTTGCTAAGCTTTAATAAATGAAACCTTGCACGCTTTTGTGCAGAAATAAGGCAAGCTGGCAATTCAATTCAGTTTGTTTTCTTTTTTTTTATATATGACTTTATTTCACCTCTTATTAATTCAGTAAACAGACCACTCAGTAGCAGAGCAATTTGCTTCTGCAGGGAGCACAGCTTTATGTGTGCATCTCCCCAGGTGGCACAAATGAATGATTGTTTTTTCAGTCGAAGAAAAAAAACCCATGAACCAAACAACCATTCACTTCATTCCTAAACCTATTTTCTCATGAATGAATAAGGCTTTGCAGATAGTGGGAGGAATGCCATAGACATTCCCATTATCAAGGGATTACCGTACCAAAGGAAAGGCTTTGCTTACCGGGAAAGTACTAAATTTATCTCCATCAAAATCTTCAAAAGGCAGTTTATTTCTTATAATGCTGTAACAAACAAAACCAACAAATGCAGTGTTAACATATGGAAGGGAATCTATTCAGAAAGAAAAAAACCCAACACGTTAAAGCGTACAGAATAGATAATAGCTGGCATGTCATTCACGGCTCCATACTCAGTTTTAGCTTGTATTTCAGCAAAGAGATTCTGTCAGAAGGAGCAAATTCTGATTTCTTTTAATATCTGCTGATATCTGACTCTTATACGGCTGCAATGTCAAACCTTCAGCCTCTAAAACAAATTAGGACATCAAATCTGTGGTAAAAGTAACTATATATATATTGGGTTGTCTGAGATAAATACTATACTCAGCCTGGCAGATCTTGCAAATCTGAAATGAAATACTAATGGGAGACCTTCTACTTGAGCAAGAGCTGCAGAATGGGGCCTTGTGCTGATGGAGCCTCCTTCTTCTGTTAAAAACAAGTGGCAAATACCCTTTCTCATATTCATCTCTCAAGTCTTTACACCGTTTCTCTACTGTTGTGTTCAGTATAGAAGATTTGCAGTTTGCACATCAGGGTGCAGCTACACACACACAAAGTTATGCTTATTTTATAGGTAAAAGTGGATTTAATATGAAGAAGGACCGTACACGCTGAATTCATAGGTGGTCTAATGCTTTAACTGAAGATCAGAGTCTTATCTTAAGATATCTGTATCTTGTCCTGCAAACTTTTGGACATGCTGCCAGAAAGTTGGTTTTCCACCCGGCTTTCTTAAATACCGCCCTACAGTTTGCCACTGCCACTTAATTCATGTTCCTCACAGAGTTATAGAGGTGCTGGTGGCTTTCCTGTGCTGAGCTGTGGGTACCCCAGCTGGGTGAAGAAATGAAATGAAGTCTCTTGGGCTCAGGAAATCTCAGCAGAAAATTAGGTCCTTCTTGGAGGTGTCATATCTTTGAGCGTGTCATGTATTTAACCTCCAGAATCTGCTAAAATTATGCAAATATTTTTAAGTACTGGAAAAGCACAGGGATCCCTCTGAGGAATCTTACTTTTCTGAATTCTGTACAACCTCCCTCTACACTACCTGGACAGTCAACTACCTGGTTCACTACCTGAACCAAAAGAAGTTGGTTGCAAAGAATATGAAGTTTTGTTAACTGAGAATGGCTTTTAAAAAAAACGCCATGTACCATATTCTGTTTCTGGTTAAGAACTGAAAACTTTATACGTACTATTTAATCTTCTCACACAGGTTAGCCAGAAGAGGAAATGCACATACATTTGAGAAGCCCATGAAGCTTTTCTGTAGGGGAAGAAAATAAGATAGATGCGTCAGTTCATGGGATATTCAGTGTCAGTAAAGTCCACAGACAAACCATGTATTTTCTGCCTAGAAATATATGAAAACTCCAGTGATATCATTAAGGATGTTACATGCCAGAGGATTTAGACCCAACACATTAGTCAACTTAAGGATTTCAACTGAACATTTTACAAACCAACTACTCCTGCTTTCGGAGAGCTATAAAACTGAAAAAGAATGCAGAAGTCCCCATGAAACTGTCTCCTCTCATGTGCCCAAGTTATTTATTTCATTCTTTGTAAAAATTACTGTTCTCATGTTTGACAAACATGATGATATCTGATACTCAGTGTGAAACTAGTGAAAGCAACACACTGTGGGCCATGAGGCTGGTTTCTGCACATTCAAGAAGGGGTGGATAAGCCAAAGGATAAGCCCAAAGAGAGGAGAAATGGGAGAATCCAGCATATGCATAGAATGCCCTTGATTTTTTTAATAAGATTTTTACCTGGAATTATTGTAACTAGATTTTATCTTGGCCAGACCTGCAAACTGTAAAAGACAACTGCTGCAGGGTAAACTGTCAACATTAGAAGGCCATATCATGGGCCAATCCAGTTGAGATCCCAGGTAGCCAGGAGGCTTCAGAAGCTGAAAGAGACCTTCTTAGTAAACGCTCAAGTTACAGAAACATTGCCCTGTGTTGGCAATCAGTCCCACAAACATGCTGGTCATGTGGCTTCACCCTAAGTTCAGGTGGTCTTTAAACACTGAGGGCATTCAAGAGGTCTATAAGTACAAAGGGCTAAGTCGGTGCACAGTCTAATTAACTGCACTAAGGTGGTGTTCAGCATGTAAATATGGAGCAGATGGGCATACTCATAACTTTATGCAAACAAGGGTAATTATTTACATGGCCATAGCACTTAAAACTCTTGGACCAACTCCCTTGTGTTGTGCTCTTTACATATGAAGAAAAAAAAAGATGGTCCTTGCCCTAATGAGATTACAACCCAAAGCTAACATAAAACAGAGCAGGAGGTCAACCACAGGAATGCGTCATGGCCAGGATCTCAATGTGGAGAGGGGGGCTGGGGTAGGGGAGAGGGGACAGAGTTCCCAGTACAAACATGGTTGCCAAAATTTGCATCGGCAGCTGAAGCGACCAAGCAGAAAGGTGAAGATGAAAAAGCGTGGTACCTTGCGGGGGAGACCTGCAGCCGAGGTGGAGCTGCAACAGTGCACTTTGTGAAGGATGCAACAGAGAAATTAAAGGAGAAAAAAAGGAGAAAAGTCAGGGAGACAAGAAACGTGCAAAAAAATCCAAAACACCAACCCACCAATTAATTCTCTTAGCTCTGCCCAACTTGCCTCAAATGGCAAGGCTGCAGTCTCACTGGCTTGGAGAAGACCACGGCGTGGAGAGGATATCAGTGCAGTCAAAGGCGAAATCAGAACACAAAGACAGAAGTGGACAGAAATAGCCAAAAGTAGCCAAGGAGTGGGGCCTTCCCTTGAGCTGAGAGACCAACCTGCAGCTCCATGCTCTTTCCCATCCCTCTGCACCCCTGTATTTAAGCTCCCTGCCAGTGTGGCTGCCACAGGACCACTTCCCTGCAGACACAGATCTCTCCTTTGCTCTCTGTGTGTGCCTACACCTGCATGGCCAGGTAGGCAGAGAGCACGCGAGACACGCAAGCAGGACACCAGCTTTTCTCAAAGAGCTTTGCAAACCTACATACACCTTCCTAGAAAGGGGAAAGGAACCACTGCCTCCACCTCCTCTATGTAGGACTAATTCCAGCACTGCTGACAAAAGCAGTAGAGGCTCTTAAAGCTTTTCATCAGGCTAAGATTTGCAGTGTCTTCATCTGAGCTGTCAGCTTTTCACTTCAGCCTAAGTCACAGCATGAAAAGCCTTTGAAGTTAAGGCATCTGGAGCTGAAACTGCACCAGAAAGACAAGCTACAGGGCTTGCAAGAAACAAAGACATAAATAAAACCTCCTTCCATTCTGCTCACAGGTTGCATTTAAAGTCTACCCTTTGCTGTAAGCGGAATAAAATCTTTTCTGCCTTTTTCTCAGCTAGTCACTTGAAAATTGGTGCTGACCAGATTTCCTCTGTATGCATGGTGCTTGCTCTCACTAAAGCATAGAATCATAGAATTGTTTGGGATGGAAAAGACCTTTAAGATCATCGAGTCCAACCATTAACCCAGCACTGCCAGGCCCACCACTGAACCATGTCCCTGAACACCACATCTACATGACTTTTAAATCCCTCCAGGGATGGTGACTCCACCACTTCCCTGGGCAGCCCATCCCAGTGCTCGACAACTCTTACTGTGGAGAAGTTTTTCTTATGTGCAATTTAAACTTTCCCTGGTGCACCTTGAGCCCACTCCCTCTCATCCTATAGCTTGTTATTTGGAGGAAGCAGCTGACCCCACTTTGCTACAACCTCCTTTCACAACTCTGTCCATCATTCTTTCACTGCTATTGCTGTTGCTCAAAGATGCCTCTTGCTATCTTCTCCACCCACAAGAAGAGCTAGCACTAGAGGTGCTCACAGTGACTGATAACACCAATATTTTACTCATTGCCTGTTAACATTCCCTAATGACATTTCTGTAATTATTTTAATTGGTTTTACAAAAAAGAATAACAATGAGCACCTAATGCTTGTTGGTGTTAGGTTTAAGCCAGTCGCTCACAGATGGCTCACTACTTTTAATGAATGGAGACATTTATTAGATTTTTTTGGGTTGTAGTCACTTTCACTGCATCTCTACATCTGGAAAACACTTCTTTTTCCCACACTCCCAATGATCCTGAGAAAATCTCAGTAAATACAAACCCCTGGGAGCCAGATAGACTTCCCATCTTCATTACCAACAGCCATAATGATACCTCTTTTTTATGCACAGTCACACACAGCTGCCAAGCAAAGATGGGGAGAGCTTACTCACAAGAACTTCTTCATGAGGCTCTCCCCAAACATGAAATGAGGCAAAACCAATCAAGATAGCAGCTTTGGAAAGAATGAGTAGATAAAATTTAAAGTTTTAGTCCAGTTTGAGCCAGAGATTAGGTGAATGTTTTTCCCTCTCCACTGGTGTGGATGCAGAATGTCCTACCATGGACAGACTGTTTCTGGATCCTCATGCACACATTCAGCCAGGCAACTCTCGCCCCAAGCAGCGAGAGCACCTCACATTTGCTCATTGGCACCTGTAGGTGCCTAGGCAGGTGAATAGACCATGGTTTGGCAGTGTTCAGAGTGTCCAGGTGATTTTCTTACTATCCCATCGCACACTGCTGCTCTGGGATACGAGGCTCATGAAAGCATGATACATGCTGTGCTCTCTCCTGGAGATCTTCCTTGTGTTTCTCACTGCATTATTTTTCTGGATTTGAAATGAAATCAACTGCAATCCAGGTGAAGGGGAGGTTGCAAGAGACAGTAATGCCTCTAGAAATGTTGTTTTTAGTTTTCTAGCTTCAAAATATATTTCAGTGAGGATTGTTGTAGAGAACATGCTGGGAATAACTGCCGGAGAGACCCAGCCAACCACATGATACTTGTTTTAATTTGAACTGACCTTGTATTGTGCAGTTATGCAGGTTAAGAAACACATTGACTGGAGAAATCCAACTCTGACCCTGCTGCTTCTAGCTGGGGCACACTGGTAGGTGGGCAACCATGAGCAGGAAGGGTCCAAGGGTGTTGCGATGGAGATTGAGAGAGGTGTCGGGACACTGAGCATCTTTGAGGATATGGGAGAATAGAGGCAAGCTGGAAGGAGGCCTCACTGCACCCAAAGATTGATGCCAACCATGCCACCCTACCCAGGACAGCCTGAAAGGATGCATGTGTGGTTCTCAAAGGCCAGATAGAGCTGGCTGTGCAAGGGACGCAAACCAATAAGCTAAGGGTAGAAGCGTGCGTGAGGGATCAAAGGAATCCTGTGTCCTGGGAGACAACGGCTGCATGATGATCTCTCTTCATCCCTGCACTCAGGCTCTGGCTAAGAGAGAGGACCTCCTTGACTCTGAGCATCTCTCTGCGGGTGCTACTGTGGGGGGCTTTCCATCGGAGAAAGGGGATGAGAAATTTCACTTAATTTGAGTGGAAACCTCAGGCCATCAGCAGCACAGCGTTGAATAGGAAGGAAAATGAATAAGATCCTGCTGGTTGCTGTTCTGCAGGAGCTGACACTCATCTCTCCAGTGCGTTGTTTATTTCCCTGGCTTGGCAATTTGGCAATTGCCCAAAAGCTAATTAGGCACCTCAATTTTCACTTTTGCTAGTAGCATCACAGTGAGGATTCAGGAAGAAGCAATATCAATAATTTCTTCACAAACAGCGAAAACATTTGCTCTGCATTGAGTGCCTGAAGACAACTGGAAGCAAACTCTATGGCTGAGCTGACTCATATAAGTGAACCCAGCAGAATAAAAGCTGTCCTTCCCTTCTCTGCTACCCTTTAGAAATCCTCTATAAATTGGAAAGCTAGTGGAGGCGGAAAGATTTCAAATCTCAGTTTTCAAGTTTTGAGGCAAAAACAGCCTCTAGAAAATAAAGGCGAAATTACGCAGAATTTGCATTCAGGCTGCTGCTCGAGTTTCAGACAACCCCAAATTGCAGTCACTGTGCTCGGAGGCACTGGTTTGGTTCCTGAGGCTCCCTCTTACATATGGCTACGAGGGGAAAGCAGGGATGACAAGGGACAAAGAAGAAGCATAAAAAAATGAGGAGCAATAATGACAATCCATGAAGTTTGAAGAAAAAAAAGCTTCTCTGGATGGAAAAGCAGAGGGAAAGGCTGAATGGGAAATCCCTGCTTTGGTTAAAAAAAAAAATGTCTGAACAAACTCTCTATCTGCTCCTATTTTGTTGTAAGGCTGGCTGCCTCATCAAAGGTGAGCTGCGCTACTACAAGCAAGTGCCTCAGCAGGGAGCTCAACAGATTATATCCTCAGCTGCTGCGCGATTTTCAGACACAAATTTATGCCTTGGATGAATTTAGACTGTTATCCCTACTCTACAAGCAGTCTGCATTTTTCACGAGGCTTTTTTTTCTTCTGCTCCCTCCATACTTTCATATTTCCTATCTATCATTTCCCTTTCCTTCCCAGTGTCACTTGATAGAGCACATCCTACAGTGGGTAAGAGCATTCAATTCAATAACGATCAGCTGGTTTCACAATTGGGCAAAATACATGAGGACTTACTCTTGATAAAATGCAAGTACAGTGTAATGCCACTGATTTCTTACCAGATCCTTGGAAGTCTTCATAATCCTTTTTGCTTTCCTTATCACAGTACTCAGCCCCACCTAGGAAAGCAAGAACAAAATTTAAAACCCCCACATTAGTCTCACAGTATCCTGCCAATATCTGTTCCCATTTCCTACCTTTTCTTTTTTAATATATCAGAGCACAAAAATGATTTATGAGTCCACAAAGTCACCATCAGTTATTTTTTATTCGAGAAGCAATCAATTATCCCATCACCTTCTATGAAACTCTAGTTGCAAGAGTTCATTTATTTTGCTCCAGGGCATCACTTATTTCCTAAGGAAAATCCCAGAGCAGTCGAAGAGCTGAGATTCATACCCTCACTGCACTGTGGGAGCTGCAGAGGACAGACTTCTCTAGTGCCCTCTGCTGAAGAACAACTCATCCATTACATGGCCAAGAGAGGGATATGTGTGCGATGTCAGTCTGATTTGGTGTGGAAGCGGACAGAGGAAATCCCTGGTCTTTTACAGATGAGGGTTACTCTTGGCTAACTTTCATTCCTGCATGGGAACTGGTGGGTACAAAGCTTGGGAATAGGGTTTGGAAGGCAAATCATCTGCTCAGGATCTGTAAAATTTAGATTTTTATTCTGGAAATGCCTGCCCTGGAGAGCAAGTTCTTGCTGAGAGCAGCATGACTGTTTTTATTTTGGGTCTACAAAAACTCATGGTGAAGAAGCATTTTGGGATTCCTCCACAATGGCAATACTTTAAATAAAAAGGAGGAGTGGGAGAACCGTTGCAAGAGAAGACCTTGGAAAGGCACCCTTATCAAAGGAGACCAGGTTGGCCCACCTGGTCTTGCCTGGCTAAGCACTCAGGCATGGAAGGGAGTAAGCAGGGACTGTACACATTTATCTCTGGACTTTAGAAACTTATCCCACATCATAGCACAGAAGGACCGCACTGGTTTTCCTGCCGCAAGGACTTCTCCCAGTCATGGAGGTGAGCAGATGCCACAGATATAACCATGCAGCTCAAAACGTTTAACAACTCTGACAAACAGCCACATCTTCCTGTAGGAAAAGAAGATCTCACAACTTCAAAGTAGAATATTTATAAAAAACAAAAAAGGTCACACAGATCTTTCACAATCAGTTAAAAAAATGCAACAAATCTAACAAAAAAAAGGAGATACGAATCAATTACTTTTGAAAATGTTTCAAACTGAAGGAAAAATCCAATGTATCATAAACATGTTAGCACTTTGTTTCTGATCAAAATTGTTGGCGAGAATAAACTGTTCTGTCTGACAAGGACCTGTCATCAGCCCTTCCTGCAGCCCAGCCTAAGGATGTAACTGCGAGCTTAATACCAGCATGGGCTGAGGGCTCCGAGATAAAGTTCAGCATGAATTTATATTTATCCGGCTTGAGCTACAGGAACTAAACGTGGGGAAAAAAAGTATGCTTCATCTTAAAGCATTTGGAAAAAAGAAAACATCCCTCAAGTGATGGCACCTTACTGAACAGTGGGCATGCCAGCTTGGGATATTAAAGCAGCATATATATTTGCATTTAAAGCAACCATTACCAACATTTATTTACCAGGGATAAAATTTACCATGTCATTATAATTGACTTAGGCAGTGATCAAAGAAAATTAATTAACTGTGCTATTCAAGGGTCAAAAATTTAGAGTAAGCAATATAAAGGGATAAGGAAGAATAAGCACAAAGGAACAGAATTCTAGGTTACTGCTTTTTAATACACGTGTCACGTTAATATATGTTTAATTCATTGTGTCTATAGTCTTATAAATATCTGGGTATGTTACAAACAGATAGGAGACGCTAGGAAGGAGCCAAGGCACTGTTCCTTAGTTTCTTCTCCCTGGGCAACTGCTGTGCCCCAAACCCACACATGCATCTTGCATTTGCCATAGTTCTGCTGCACATTTCCAGCTGCTGTCATTTCTGCAGTAAAAAGGGTCACCTGTAACCCCTGTTTGACATCAGCATGTCAAACCTGCCACTGATGGCCATAAAACCTTGCTCCAACTTGGCTAGAAAGCAGCCTCCTCTCTTTCCCATAGCTTGAAAAAAAACCAAACCAACCACAACAAAAAAATGAGGAAGAGGCTCTCAAAGCTACAGCAGCCGATAGATGGACTTGCAGCCGCTGCTGAGAGAGTGTGTGGAGGTCCTGGGGAGAAGCTAAACCCCTTCACCCAAATCCTCCCAGCCATGCCGGGGGAGATGTCCACCCCACGGATGGGGCTGGGGTGGGGGGGGTCACTGAGATTTCATTCACTGCTCTTCGCAGAACCCACATATTCCCAGCAATGAATTTTTCACAAGCAGATCTGCTTCTCATCATATTTATTGCGATAGGACAAGGGATAACAGTTTTAAACTAAAAGAGGGGAGATTCACACTAGATATAAGGAGGAAACTTTTTACAGTGAGGGTGGTGAAATCCTGGAACAGGTTGACCAGAGAGGTGGTAGATGTCCCATCTCTGGAGGCATTCAAGGTCAGGTTGGATGGGGCTCTGAGCAACCTGATCTAGTTGGAGATGCCCCTGCTCACTGCAGGGAGTTGGACTAGATGGCCTTTAAAAAGCACCTTCCAACCCAAACCATGCTTTGATTCTACGATAAACATGAAGCAAGTTTAATTCTCTCTCATTTATCACCCTTATTAGCCAGCTCTTTTCCGGGAGATTGAAGATTCAAAAAACACTCCAAGTTTCCTTTCTAACTCCTTTTCATTATCCTTTTACCAGGAGTATGGACACCAACCTATCAAAATGCTGCAAATCTTGCTAAAACAGCACTGACAAAACTGGGATTTGTTCTACAACTTCCACCTTTCATCCTGCCGTGGCTGTTGGTGAATCTTTATGATTGTATGGGTCAACCAAACTAAATGACAAGTGTTCTGGATGCAAAATAGGAACCTTCCCTGCAAGCTCAGATCTAAACCACATGAAGACTGACGCCGTTATTTCTCCTCTGAGGGCAATTACTTTGACTTCTACTCATTTTATGCCATTGTTTCTTTTGGACTTGGGCTCTGCATATCCCGGATGAATCATTCTGATTTACTTTTCCTAGCTTACCTAGCTTTACCTCTGCAAAAACACAGTCAGCACCCATGAGCAATGTTTCCTCGCCCTCACACTTTTGTCTGCCAGCTTCCCACCCCAAACATTGCTGTGCCTGTGGGTCCCTCAAGACTTGTTTTCAGTGGTCCTGCCTGGGGCAGCTTCTGCACTGGTACAACACAGCAGCACGCAGCACCCTGCAAACTCTGTGACACCCTTTTTCCTTTGGGTTTATTTGGTTGAAGGTTGGGGTTGTGTCATTTTTTTCGGGGGTTGGGGTTTTTTCACATTTAATTTTCTGCCAGTGAAGAGGAGCAGGAGAAAATGATGAGAAACAAGGGAAAGAAGAAAAAGTAGTGATCAAATCCTGCCTTCTGCTATCGCTCATTTACAGGTTGTTTCTTCAGGGCTCAGTTACAACTGTGGCAGAAGCAACTAGTATTTCAGTCAATTTTACCTATTTCCAAAAACAAAGGCTAGAAGGAGGGAATCTTGCTCCCCAGGACCTAGCCTGACTCTCAAACGGTTGCTTTGTGGTCTGTGGTCTCCAAAGAAAAAACAGGGTCCTCCTTTGGCTGGCAGCCTGCTCTTAGCGGGAATGCAGATGCACTCCCACCCTGGAATTTGGTTCTGCCTCACCTCCTGGGAAGCAGTTTACATTTCCAATGAAAGAAAGACAGGAACAAGAGAAAATAGTGAGAATATTTTTATTTTGTGAAAGCCCAAAGGGTTGCTTTTTTTTTCCAGCCAGAACTGGTTGGCTCCTACTTTGTCAAAGAGCAGGCTGGCCGCAGTAATGTCCATGAGGGATGTAGCTTTTGCTTTTTTACAAAGCCAGTGAAAGACCTGATAGAGGGGACATGAACCAGCATGACTGCTTGTGGCAATGAAGCTTATTTTGGTAAGATAAAATGACATTAGCAAAAATACATATATTTTCACTGATGTAAGATGACTCCCAGCAAAATCCTTCTACTGGGGATAAAGCTAAAATCTGCAGCCACAAGGCCTCTGATGTTCCGGAGCAGAAAAGTGATGGGGACCAGAAGAGGCACTCTGAAAGGCAGAAAGATGAGTACAAGCTCCCTGCAACACAGACTGTTTAAGAGGTTGCCAGCAGCAGGACTCCAATGCCGAAGCTGAGCCATTACTCTGGCCCCAACAAAACCAATTAAAGTATTGCTGCTTAACTGAACAGGCCAGCTGGCTTCAAACGATCCTAGACACAAGCTGAGAATAATCTCTCACAAACCTGTTTGCTTCCAGAGCCAGCAGGGAAGCTTGGTAGGCAACACTTAAAACCCCTCACCCTATTTCAGCCACTTTTGCTCAGTAGAGGAACGTCTGTGTTTCTCAGGATCCAGTACAGAAAGTCTTTCATCACGTGAGTGGATAAACATCAAGGAAACAGAACAAAATTAACTATTGACTGAAAGAGCAGTTAACATGTTGGCATCCACACCTTAACAGCAATTAAAGCCTGAATATTATACTGCCTTGTAAGGGAAAGTAACTCTATATTTATTTTACTCCCTTTGCCAGTACAAATGAGATACTAATTCTGGGAAAATCGGCATCCAAAAGTCTAAATGAAGTACCTGAAAATCAATAGAGTTGAACAAAACAGTCATTAGTATTAAAGTCTTGTTCAAACTCTCAGCGGGGGACCGAGCCAACACTTGCAGGCTCATATAACAAAAGTGATCCATCAAATTACAAACCAAAGAAGCAAATGTGAGGCAAACTGCATTTTACACATCTGTGTATCATATTTTTTTCACCCATAATCCATCTTTACTCAGACTGACTTGTCACAGATTTACTGTGGGCAATTTATCAACCACTTGAGCATGAACTCCAAGCACTGTTCTTCTCCCATCTCCCCCAGCCTCCCCATGCTGGTGAGCGAAAAAGGATGGAGCAGTCAGGGCATAAAAATTATTTTGCTGGTAGAGTTCTCTTATTCCCAGTGAGAAACAAATACACCTTGACAGAAAAGTATTAACTATCACTTGGAAGGGAGAGGGTTTGCTTGAGACTCTCAGAGGGACAGTCTTCAGGCCATGCAAATGAGAGTGTGAATTTTGTTTAAAAAGCAAAACAAAACAAACAACCCATATCTTCAGTTGTTTTCCTTGCAGAAAATGTAGTTGCTGGAGCTGTTGCTGGAGGTGGAAGGAGTCAACAGCTTGGTCCCACAACTGCTCTGAGAGACGGGAAGAGCTAACAAAAAATTTGACAGCAACTCTATGAGTCTGTCTGAGGGACCTTGGGGAAGGGTGGAAAGACCAATGAGCTGTTTTACTAGTTCAGAGGCTGAACTTCCAAAGGAACCCATTGGATGAAGTTTGGGCAACATCCTGGTTAAGTCAGGTTACTGTGGGCCCTTCCTGCTGCCTGCATCCATTTTCTTTCACCCCTCCGTGGTTGCACACCCCTATACCTCTGTGTTAGCATAGCATGGAGCATAATAGTCATATAAAGCACACACTATAAATCAAATGTTACTGGCATTCTTGGAAAGTAAGCGTTTCTCCAGGTCTTAATATCGGCTGAACTAAATCCATCTTAGAGATGAACCACAGCTCACCGAAGCCCATACAATGGCACTGATGGATTTCAATGGCACTGATGGATTTCAATGGCTGTTGGATGAAGCCCTATGTAAAACACTTCATGCAAACCTTTAGAAATCAAACATGTCTTTATCTACCCAGATGCAGGGAAAAAGATTAAAAGATTTCCAAAAACGGATGCCTCAGTGAATTGCTTGCTGTTTGACTCTGCCAAACAATAACCGTCACTCACAGATTTTGGTGTGAACAGGGTTACATGATGACTGGGGACGAAGAAAACTACCACCAAAAAACCCCAAACACAACAAAAAAATTCTAAACCCAACTATTTTTTTAAAGAAACCTGTGCAAATATGTATGTGTCCAAGTAGCAAAGGTCTAGGACATGCAATTAAGCTACCATGATGTAGCAAGGAACTGTACATCACAAAAACAGTGGTAAATAAACATGTTTCCAGCCTGCAGTGAAAGATTATGAAAGTTAGCCTAAACCTCTTGCAGTACAGACTAATCCAAGTCAAATCTCCTTGCATTTGCAGCAGGTAACTAGAGTCTGCACAGGCTCCCAGAGCACATCAGGCAGTGTGGGGATTGCTTGTCATGCCATGGTAACGTGGTGGGACAGCTGAGCCTCAGCTGAGGATCTGGTTGGGGATTATCGTGCTGCTTAATAGCAAATTCTGGGGAAAGTGAGAACTTTTTTCTTCTTCAGTACAAGAGAATTTGGCCCTGTAATTCCCACTCTTTGACAACCGTGCTGTCAATGCTCCACACAGTTAAACATTATGTACTTTTCATTCAAACAGAGATTTTCTACAAGTGGCCACACTCTAAATGATTAAGTTTATTTCCCAGACAGTGCATGCACACTGGAAGCCTCCATACTCTTCAGTTCTAGCTTAAAAGACCTTCCACAATCCATAGCTCTGAAAAAAGTGCAAAACCAACTCACCTTTGGAGGTGGGTAGAGATGGCAAAGTGGTTGCCCTGGATCCTGCTTACACAGCTTCAAGGAATGGCAGACCACATCGGCATTCATTTCCTTGTCTATGCTGAATGAAAGAGTGCAAAATCAAAGACTATTACACTCTTCTGGGTGCTTGACAGTAGAAGCTACTTCCATGGGAAGCCAAATCTCCCCAATGCCAGGCAATAACCTCAGATGGCTTCACCGCATCCTGTAATCACTGCTTAGCGTTGGGTCCTAATGATTTTCTGCCACGGCCTCCTATTCAGCACTTAAAATTGGATAATGAAAAAGCACTGTGCTTTATATGCAGCACCTGAATCAGATACATTATGATTGTTCTGGTTTTTAATCAATCATAAGCCTGACAAAGATTTAAAGGTTAAAGTTAATGCATATGCAATTTGGCACATATGAATGTTCAATCATTAACTCAAGAAAATAACCCGAAATCCTTCAAAGATCCTTAACTTTTAATCACCCAGCACAAGTGCTGGGATTGTTTCTTTCTTTTGGGGACACATCTCTGGGCTAATCAGGAATTAAATTAAAATATTTGATTATAGCACTTCTTAGTCCTGTAAGCACTTTGCAGTCCCTTGGCGAGTTTTAAAAATAAAAATAAAAACCCTTAGGGAGGAAGAAGGTCTAGCAAAAGCTCTGTTAATTAAACTAAGGACTTTCAAAGAGGAATAAAGTGACCTACATTTTATTTTTTTAATCACTTACATTACTTAGTAGGCTTCCCCAAGAGCGTGTATCAAGGTCAGGGCTGAGAGCATGTAGGGCTGACAATTAGAAAGCTTGATTAAAGGTAGAAGGGAAAGCAAGAGCCAAGTATTACAGTAGTGTGACTCTGTAGAACCTGCCTTGCACACAGAGCTTTATTTAAATTCCTCCCTCGGCCAAACAAGCAGATTTCAAAAGGCAATCACATCAGGTGGGCCTGCTCTGAGATTCAAAAGAAGCATGGAAATGGTTATCCCTGTTTATTCACTCAGGAATAACTGTGCCAAATGTCAAACAAGAATCCCTCCAAAGTGTCTCTGATTCAACAATAATGTGATTTTAAGAATGAAGCCCCTGCAGTCTAATTCAACAACGCATCCGTACGTGTCAAGAACAAAGCAAAGACCTGAGAGGACACATCAATACTCACAGTTCAGCTATGTGTGATCCATAAAGTTCAGCAAGTAACAAACAGACACCTTGCAGTTTTTCTGAAAAACAAATTTCTGAAGTAAGTGTGCATGATGAAGCTGGTTTTACAACAGTCAAAATACAGCAGGAGCTGGTTCATTAAGTTGAATGCTAATTTATCTTAGGCGAAGGTGTGTGAATCTATGACTTCAGCATAGCACCAGGAATGGGCAAACCTGAATTTCTAGCCCTTCTCCATCTTTAGGCAAACCACACGACAAAGACTAAAAAGGATAACTAGTACTTGTCAAATGTCCTGACCAAGGCATCATGGAAAAGTTGAAAGAAATCACACATGCCACAGCACCTTTGAAGCAATTTAAACAAACAGCTCGGTAGGCTTGCAATAAAGAAAGAAAACAAATACATAAATCCAGCTGCACAAAGCGAGGTGAAGCTCGATGCCTCTGCTAGAGCTGCCTCAGAGCTTCTGAGGGGCTTGTGTGAGTTAGGAGAACATGTCTTGTGTAAGGCAGGAGTTGTGCAGGAGTAATTGCATACTTGACACATTTGATTTAGCTTCCTTTCACAGTCTGCAGCCGTGTGCCTTTTTGGGATGCTGGCTCAAGTGGCTTTCTTTAGTCTGGGTGAAGCGTGTCCTCTAGAAGACAACTCATCAGAGATTTCTTTAAGGTAGTATTGTAAAAAAACTACAAGCGAAGACACTTGTCAGTTTAAATCCAGGCAGGGCATGCTGGTAGCACTAGTCTGATAGTTCTCATGAAGAATAATTGACTGTTTCTTGGCCCAAACAGACAAGAGCTGGTTAACCATACACGTATCCTGCAAAGGAGATGTCAGGTCTTGTTTCAGCAGGGGTGGTGCTGCGAAAAGCCACAAAGAGGCAGGTTCATACAAGTGCAGCCCCAGAAATTCCCAAGAGATGTTGTTTTCCCTTGTGCTTCCATTACCCAGAGAGATAGCTGTCTGTCACGGCTAGGCTTCGCAAATGAAGATATGGGAAGGGCCCTACCCACACTTGCTACAAGCGCACTGACGGCTGAAAAGGCCGATGCGGGATAGGCAAGTCTGGTTGCAAAAGGCACAGCGGGAAGTCTCCTTAGGTGGTAACCTGTCTGTACTTGGGCAAGAAAACACAGAGTATCTTCATCCCTCCCAGAGAAAAGCCTTTAAAAACTCCCTAAACAGTCTCTTCCCTCCAAATTTCAGCATCAGGCTGGACATGCCCTGGGCTGGGAGTCTCCTGTGCACAGGATGGGTAGTTTTTCTGAGGAGTGGGGCTATCAAACCCGGCAGCAGCACTGACTCCATCAGCTCTTGCTCCCACATCTCCTGTCCTGTCAGCACCGCAGACACCCCGGGCAAGAAAGGAAGACTGGAAGGATTAGATAGGCTTAGCAGGGAACGAAAAGATAAATTTCCCCAACATCCTCCTACTCATATGGTGTTGCAGGCAGCTTCTGTAACTACGGTAGCTGATTTTTCCTATTTCATGCCAGGTGTTTTATTTCAATTAAGTTATTAGCTTCATTTCTTTGCCTCCTTTGCCACATAATTCCTCTCTATTGGCTCTTTAGAAGCAATCTGCAAGCTGAAAATTGGTCTCCTGGCTAGGATTAGATTTTACTCTTGCACACCTAAAAGGAAAGACATCACAGACATCAATAACCCTGTGTTTGGTAGCATCACTGATTAAAACACCCTCTGATGAGGCTTGTCCGTGGGGCACCTGGCTGCCTATATGTACCCACAGAAGAAGTTGCCTAAGTCAGAAGGGAGGGGAAAAGAGAAAAAAACCAGATATTAATCTTTAATCAAACTTTGAGCATTCAAGGGCAAGAGGAGAGCTTAAACCAATCTAAATGCTGGAAAATTTAGAGAAAACATAGAGTATATTTGCCTTTGCCCTGCTTCAGGTAAAAGAGATCCCCTAAACTTCCCATGATAAAAACCTGTCAGGTTTTCCTCTATAGCTTTATAGTCCTAGAAACACAAATTCTGGCTGAATCCCAGAGGACAAATATTTGCAAGAAAGCTGGTATTAATCATGTTGCCATTTCCACTTGAGCTCCGGGATGTTTAGACAGCAGTGGCCAACAGAGGCAGAGTGTGACGAGTAGGCAATGCTGGAGGCAAACGGTTTCAAAGCACATTTTGAGTATCAGACACCTCTGTTCCATCAGGCAGACAGCCAGTGTCCAGGTGAAAAAAAAAAAATCAAATAAAAGTTCTTGCTTACAATTTCTCCTACACCGCTAATACTGCCTGTTCCCCTAGACATGGCCTTGCTCTCTGGTCAAAAGCCTTCTTCGCTCATGGCATTGCTGTTCTTATTTTCATAGGTCTATTAACCATGTAGCTTGAATCACACACATCAGAAATGTTTCTGCAGAAATAAGGTCATGACTGTGTTTTCTACACAGCCTGTGGAACTGAGCGGGACTGATGGCTACTGAATTGTTCTCCCTTTTTCTCAAAACATTTTTTTGTTCTTGAACATCACATAACTTCACTGAAGGCTTGACACAATCCTAGCTTGACTGTAATTGAAATTATAGAAGGCCCTTAAAAAAAAAGCCACACAAGTTCTCATTCCCTTTTTGGCCCTAGGATCACTGTTATTCTTGCAATCAATTGTAAGCATGTGTATAATAATGAAATTGTTCCTTCAGGTGAAATGACATGAGTAGGTTTGCTCCTCGCAAGCAGCCAAAGCTTTTCTATTGTTTCAAGCAGCAAGAGGAAGCTGTCGATTCCCACTGGGCTGCAGCATTCACCTCCCAGGAGAGGATAAAATGGGTTACACTGTAGATCCCACACAATCCATAGGATTTTTCACTCCTTTCATGTTCAGGGTCACTTTTTTTTTCTATTGGGTGTATCCATGCATCTCATAGAAGGTAACTAGATTATACTGATTTAACTAAAGGGATAATAGGATTTTATGTGTGTAAAGAATGGCAGCTGAAAAGAAATATCTTGACATGTCAGTAGAACAAGGTCCGCTGAGTGAATCACAAACACAGAGCAAGTATGTCATATTTTAAAGAAGAAAATTGTATTTTAATAGAAGGATCAGCATTTCTAATTGTAACTTCATGGTTATGTGCCTGTAATTTAAAACACTGGGGATATGACTTATGGTATAGAAATCAGATAAGCATCATTCTACCAATGAATGAATCCCAGCAATTACCACCCTGCCCCATCCTGCATCGGGAAATCCTCTCTTGGAAAGGAGGGAATTAATATTCTACACACATCTGCTGTGAAACTAGGGTCTACAGAGCAAGACGGTTTCTCAGAGATACAATTCGCAAAGTCCCATATAAACGACTTTTTAATGAAGAATCCTAACCCATCTTTTTACATTCATAGCGTTAAAAAGATGAATGTGAGATCTAGTTACTTAAATAGTCATAGGATCGGTCTGTGAGGCACAAAGCTATTCTGGCATTCAAACTGTTCTCTATTTAGGGATGTGCATTTGGACAGCCAGGCTCCTTTAGGCAGATAAAATAAGGGGCAGAAAAAGAGGAGTCTGCATATATTCATATAGAACAGTTATCGCTTTTGAAATTTGTATCATCAGTTACATTTCAATAGCTTTTCTGTGCAGACCAAATGCTCACATCTTACACCTGTCAACTTCAGCTCACTTTTGAGATTTTTACAATAGATCCTTCCTATACCTGCTGAAAACATTTTTAACTTTGCTGCTGCTATATAGACCCATATCAACGAGAAAGGGGAGTGGTTGGGCATACTGTGAATCTATTCTTGAGCTGCTAACAAAGAGAGAAAGTGGAGAAAAAGGGAGGGAAGGGGTCTGCATGTGTCTGTGCTCACACGCGTGTGGGCTTAATGCAACCCCGTTAGCTCTAACTTTGGGACAAAACCCCAGCTCTGAAGCCAAGTGACTTCCCTGCAGGTAGCACGTTGCCTTCTTTCTGCCACATTTATTTGAGATGCTGCATGAGAAGCGGATGAGGTTTTCTCAGACTCCACGTGTGAATTTTTAATTAGTGGAGAAATACAGCAGCGCTGATATAACATATGACGTATTATTTGGTACTTACCAGGTATATAGCTGCACAGTCTCTCCATGGCTGCCTTCACTGTGCTGTTGTGCCACTGTGCAAGCTGTTCGATTACGGACACCACAAGCACGCAACCTTCAAATCAACAAACAGAAGAAAGCAAACACGGTTAGCTGCAAAGTGTGATGAAGCACCCCGTGCCACAGAAATATTTCAGGCATCGCTGGGCATTTCATTTCTTGAGGTGCTCCACAGCAGATGAGTATTGAAGGGGAAAAATACATCTATGAATTTCTGTCTTTATTTTAAATCTGTAAGTTATCACAGAGAGGATGCTGGTGCCAGAGCAGTGAAAAGAACAGCCTGGCTTTTACAGCACTGGATGTAGCTCCTGAAAAAAGAATGATTTTCCATCCTTTCAAGGGTGAAAATCAAGGAGCCGGGGAGACAGTCACTTTTACAACTGCCTGCTTGGTCGCCTGCTCATTATTTCTCACAAGAAAAAAGGTGTGGGTCTGTACTTCATAGGACTTCTAGATCTCACCACACAAACCACAGAGAGAGCTACCCAAACTGAAGAATAAATGGGTGTGACTGCTTGCAGAAGAGGTGTCATGAAGCAGACATACGTGCTGGTCACCACAAAGCATCTGCGGCACCATCTCTTCACAGGCTTTCCCTCTGAAGGCCAGCAGTGCTTGGCACACACAGGGCTGCTGGGCCCAGCACTTGCTAAAGCCAAAATGTCTTCTGAGTTCATTCTGCACTCCTGCAATTGCAAGGAAACCATTTCCTATGACCTGGTTGTTTCTCATCACTAATCTAGGTGAGAGCAGGTCTAGCTGCTCCTCGCATTAGCTGCAAGAATTTGCACACCACAAATGAAGCATTTCTTCAGAGAAGCAGATGTTTTTGGAATGAAGCAGGTTAACTGTGATCTCAACATAGCAGTAATTCACAATCCACGTGACTGACGAGTGGTTCATTTCAAGTCAGTTTGAAATTGCTGTAGGCCAGCACTGTGCTCTCTCTTTCTGCTGCGGCTTTGCCATTTTATAAAGAAGCTACACTTGGTGATGCAACATCTGACCAGCAGTCCCTGCCTGTGCATAGAAATGGGTATCCCAAGCAGCCAGGACACAAAGAGCCAGGACATCAACTTCCAGCAGCCCAAATCAGTATTTTTCTTAAATCCCTGCAGCTAAACCCTGTTGTTTCATCCCTTCTGCAAGAAATCGCAGCTCTCCAGACTTGCTTTGACACATCGTGGAAATGGAGGTGAGCTGCAGCATTTGGATGTGGCTGTAGATCCAGCTTTTCCCAAAGCTCAAGAGCATTAACATTCAGGTTTTCAGACTGGCACAACTCGTCAAAGCGAACTTCTAAATTCCTTCCAAGCACCCCTGCCTACATGCTAGTCAAACAAAGCGCTGTTTTCAACATAAATAACTTTGACGCTCCTATGGATCAAGAAGCAAGTCAAATAGGGGGTAATACAATTGGAACACGCAGGAAGACCAATAACTTTGAGTATTCTATTACTTCTCCTACCCCAAACACAGTAGTTCAGTGGAAATTACAGTGAACTTGCCACCTCTTTTGCAGGGACAAAAGCCCACTTCTCCATACTTATTTAATAAAACACTCACTCGAAGTCATCTGCAGAATGATTTATATAGCATGCTAAGAGTCATTACCTCCAGTCAGCCTAAAAGAATAAGAAAATAAATGGAGACAGATACAACCAAGAAAACCCCCTGATTTCTTCTTCCCTCTCCACCCCAAAAATAGCCACAGGCTAGCTCAGGGAATTAAGTTAATTAAAACACCATAGCTCAGAAAGGAAAGGAAAAGAAAAAAAGAAGAGTGGAATAATAAAAATTCAAACTAAAATCAAAGAGAACATCCAGCCTGGAGGGTAAAGTGTGCTCAGAATGTGAGCTTGAAGAGCATCCTGGGGCCATCTGGTATAACCATCAGCAGGTGCCTTAGGACAGCCTTACCCCATGCCATGCCCCAGGTGATGCTTGTGCTGGGGGCCAGTCACCAGAACATATTTGGGTGAGGACATCCAGTCGAAGTGAGGGGACAGTTGAGGGGTGCAAGACTTCAGCTGTTTAGGTGCAAGCCACGTCCTGCACCGGCTCCAGAGACAGAAAACAGATCCTGCAAGGGTAGCGTGGGCAGAGCCACACTGGGCTGACTCCATCACTTAGTAGTGCTGAGATGGCAGTGCACATTCTCAAAAAACACTAAAAGGCATTACATAACTTGGTTCTTACAAGATTATATTATTAGCGTACATGAGCAACCTACAGACAACCAGTACTACCCTTCCCCCCACTTCTAAATCTCCGTTCATGAGGATGGAGGCTCAGAAAGACCAAATGAGCAAAATGATGCCTTAACCACAAAACCAGCATATGATGAAGGTCAGGCCTTCATCTAATAATTTTGCTGTTTAGAAGTCAGAAAGATAAAAAGGAGTCCAAGTAGAAAGACAGGAAGGAGCTTGTCATATATTTATAGAAAGGTTTGGGTTAAGACGGAGCTGAAAGATGATCTCGTTCCAACTCTCCTGTCACAGGCAGAGACACCTCGCATTGCGCTAGACAGGTTGCTGCAAGCCCCATCCAACCTGGTCAGGAACACTTCCAGTTAGGGGGCTTCCACAACTCTTCTGGGAAACCTGTTCCAGTGTCCCACCACCCTCACAGTAAAGAATTTCTTCCTAATATCTAATCTAAGTCTAACTTTTGGTTTGAATGGTTTGAAACCATTAGCCTTTGTCCTGTCACTACATTCCCTGATAAAGATACGTTTTAATCTTTCCTGTGAAAATTTTTTCATGGTGATTAAGTCAGTCAGACATTTTTGTGTCCATCACCACAGATCCAAAGGGTGATTTGCTCTGTATGAGAATTAACAGAACCATTGCTGAGTTTGTGCAATATCTAACACAGTACCTTGGGCTACTAGTTGCTGCATGAATATAAATAACAACAGTCTTACTACTTGGGGAAAAGCCCAGAGAGCTGAACTTCAAAGTGTTTGCTCTCATAAACTAGTCTCTACTGTCACAGAAAGGATGTTTCTGGTCACACTATTACACCCTCCCTGCCTCGGGTGCCTGCAGACCACACCTTGGTTCTTCAAATGCTCCCCCACAAATGCACTTATTCCAGATGAAACGCTAGGCTGCATGGGACAAGTCGATAAAGAAAGTCTTGACTGATTTCCAAAGGAGTCTGCAATTCCAGCTGAGAGCATCCTCAGCCTCAGCCTCAGGCACTGCGGCTGAAGTCTCTGGACTCAAATTCAGGGAGTCTTCCTGCCCTTCGGTGGGCAAAGTTCTCCCCAGGAACACAGGACACCGGCTGAAATGCTCTCTGCTTCCCTCATCTAACTGGGCTTTTATCAGGTGCCCTTTCTTTGCTTCTCTTCTAGCCGCACCATGCCTCAGGGGACACCTGCTTATGTTCAGACCCTGCTGCCCTCAAAGACTTGCACTTAAAATGGTGTCACTAGGAGTAGCTTTTGGGCCAGAGACTACAAATTGCTCAGAAAGAGGGCTGAACTCTGGAAGGAGGAATGTCTAATCCACCCAGGTTCCCCATTTTTTCAAATTAAAATATGCTCCCCTCAAGTAATTCAGATTTATTGTCTAGGACAGCCTAACTCCTGGATTGGGCTACAGGTAAAACCTCAAGAGGTTAGTGTCTCTAAAGTTAACTCAGACTATTCCCATTCCTACTACAAATCTGCTCTCTTTTTCATCATATATTCGTCACCTTCCTCAGGATTTGGTGGCAGATAAAGAATTCGCTGTTGGCTGCAGCACAGTAAGCCTCTACCTCTAACAAAACCAACAGAAATCTCCCTGCACACCAAATACCATCAGAAATGCTAATGAGTTATCCTGGCCTTTGGCAGGTTTTAATTCTGCTGGCTAAAAATGAGAAATAATTAGTTACCTAAAAAGCACAGGGGAGAAAGAAGAGGTGTCTTCGATGATTGAAATCTCATGGCTCTAATTGCTTATAAAGTGTGTGAGAACTTTTTAGTACTCTGGCATCAGTCAAAAAGCACTTCCGGATCTGGACAGGCATTAGCAATAATTGCTTGCTTTTAATTTAGTAGATATTTAGATGTAATTTATTCCTCATCACGAGCTGGGCACATACAAGGCGATGTAGGTAGGCTTCTTAATTAAAGGTGGAAAAAACCTCTTAGTTTTCTTATAGTTGCACATGGTTTTCTTTAGAAACAAGTTTCAAGAAATTAACTCCGCTGCCCTGCTTCAATAATACATTTCAATGCCTTGACAGGCTGAAGGATGTTTTCTCTGGATGAAATTCGTTGGTATTATAATGCCTACCAGCCACTAGAAACTAGACTCTGGTATTAATAAAATGTCTGTCTCTTTTAGTGATAGTTTGTTCCATCTGCTATTAATTTCTGAAGAGATAAGAGAAAACCATAACCATTTTGCTCAGCAGCAGTAATCTGAAAACTCACGCGTCAGGAAGTACTTCTCTCCATGTATTTGAAAATAGCTTGTAATAATAAAATGACATTTCCAATAACCTCAGAAAAAAAAAAGAAATCATGCCCCAATAATAAAATCAGAGCCAGAGAAATTCATTTCCTAGCTGTGAAGCCTCTGGCAGTTTGAGCAGACTATTTAACTTAATCCACTTCTGCCGCATACGTTTGAAAGGCTCTATAATTAGAATTACACCTAGGGATGTCAAGAACTATCTGGATAGCAAAAGCTGCCTCTCTAAGTTTCAGATTTGTAGATACATTTGTCTGAGTAAAACTCTGTTAAATGGAGTTTCTAGCACCCAGCACATCCTCGTGTGCCATCCTTTGCTCACGTTTCCGGGTGCTGGAAATCATTCTAGCCCCTCCAGCCATATCACCCTTCCCCAGTTATAAATTAAACATATTCCCTGGAGCACAAGGAGAAATAAGCCCAAGAAAAAGTGGTCTTGGACACAAATAGCTCTCTGCAAGCCCTGCCAGCCAGGCTGCCTCTCAGCACCAAGCTGATACTTTCAAAGAACAGCCCTTTAAAACCTCAAGATTTCATTCCACAGTGAAAATATTCAGCTCAAATGACATAATGGTATATGCAAAGTTAGGAAAGTTATTTTCCCATGCACAGCCAGAGGATCTATTGCTTTGAAAGGTAATTTAGAAAGGGATTCGTCTTTTAAATCAGACTTTGCTTCCTATTCCATTGACGGTGTTAAGGTATTTCACAGTGACACTGAAGTGATGGAAGATAATTACAGGTATCCATATTCAACTACGTTGGCATATATAAGACCTTTTCCCCCAAATCTGCTAAGTATTATAAAACATCTTTGAAATGCTAGATGGCACACTATTACCAAATCTAACACTGGGCATAAAATGACATATGGTATACTAGCTAAAGACTTTTAAAAAATATTAATATAGCACTATTTTGAGTGCATTGTAGCTTTGCAACAAAACCAGCAAACCCTGGAATATCCGTTATCATTTCTGTTATTCATGCAGTAGCAGTGAGGCACTTCAGACCCCGAACTTCAGAGCACCATTCATTCATTATTGTTTCTTTAAGACACCCAGCAAGGACTCTGATATGCTTACGCTTGCACAGAAAATTCACTTTTCATCTAGTGGAAGACTCTGGTATCCATACCTGCCAGTCAAACGCATCCCTAGCGTTTCCTACATCACACTTTACAGAGCCCTATTTAACAAAATCTATAACCCTAGGCATTTCCAATGGAAATACTTTCTGCATTAATTAACAGGAAAAAACCATAATTGTATGCATGTATACCATTAACATATATTTTTTTCTGAATTGGGAAATAGTATTAAAAATTTACTGAAGCCTGAACAGTAGCAGGGGCAGTTATTGGAACTGGATAACTTCATCCTTGTCGCAGAAGTTTAACCATTTTAAGATTCTGAATGTGCAAGACTTGTTTCAGATACACAGTTCCTAAAACCACTGGAAGTGATGGCCTTAAACACAGAAGTTCTTTACAGGGCTAACATTGGTCCAAGAGTGGGAGGCACACAGGTTGTGGCAATCAGCAACCAAACAGGCATTCAATACTAAATAAATAAGATTATTGAAGAAAAGTTATACTAAAGACAGGCATCGGTAATGTAAAAAGTACAAGAGTGCCCAAGCCTACAAATGCACATATAAATACATATATGACTGTGCATATACATGTACATGTATATATGTTGGTATGCTGAGCACACCTTTTTACTGTGATCAATAGATAGATAAATTTGCATTTCACAGCCATAAACCTTCAGTAAGACCTCGGGTGATTTTGAAAATGAAATTTTTGTCATCGGTTGCTGAAAAATACGAATCCCTGTAGAAAAATGTTGTCTTTTCCCTTCAGTTCAACACAGACAGGGAACTGCTTGAAAGAGTCCAGCACAGAGCCACAAAGATGATGAAGGGAGTGGAACATCTCCCTTATGAGGAAAGGCTGAAGGAGCTGGGTCTCTTTAGCTTGGAGAAGAGGAGACTCTGAGGGGTGACCTCATAAATGTTTATAAATATGTCAAGGGGGAGTGTCAGGAGGATGAAGCCAGGCTCTTTTCAGGGATGTCCAATAATAGGACAAGGGGCAATGGATACAAGCTGGAACACAGGAGGTTCCACAAAATCATTACGAAAAACTTTTCCACTGTGAGGGTGACAGAGCACTGGCACAGGCTGCCCAGGGAGGTTGTGGAGTCTCCTTCTCTGGAGACATTCAAAACCCATCTGGATGCATTCCTGTGTGACCTACTGTAGGTGATCCTGCTCTGGCAGGGGGGCTGGACTAGATGATCTTTTGAGGTTCCTTCCAAGCCCTGACATTCTGTGACTGTGATTATTTCAAAAGTATAATCATAGGAAAAATCAGCTATGTTTAAACTTGGTGTTTATTAATTTATCATCAGGCCAAATTTTGCTGCTGTTGGTGAAGCAAGCCAAGGCACTGTGGCCTGGCACTGGTTTAGCTGTAATCAAAGTTGATTCTCAGCCTTTCAAAGTGAAATATATCATGGTGCTACACTGATACTGGGCATGGTCTTTTAAAAGAGCTTACTGAGCTGTAAAAGGTATGTTCTGTCACAGTGCCTCCCCAGACAAGACGTGCAACAGCCACTATAAAAAAGTCTCCAAACCTTGTTTGGTGCATCCCGTTGTGTGAAATTATCTGGAATTCCAAAGGCCACCAGTCCCACCACTGCTCCATGGGGCTTATTTTGTCCCTAAACTCAGGCACGGCAAGACAGAGATGAGATGATGAGGACTTCAACCATCACACAAGTCACAACACAGGTTGAGGTCGGTGTTTTGTGCTGCCGGGAAGACTCAGAAATCACCCGTTCTTTAACATAATCAAAGCTGAAAAATACATTTCAAAAATCACACTTCTTCATTAATTATGTCCTCATGGGTGAATGGAAGAGGTGACCCTGAGAACGGCATTATATCAAGCACAAAGACGGGGAAATTTGCTTCCCTGGCTGCTGACCCACAGGACCTCAGCGAGTGAGGGAGGAAGATGGAAGGAGCGTAGCCAGCTGGCTCCCTCACTAATTGCCTCATTCCAAAAACGGTAGCCAAAATTAATCACCAAAAAAAAAAGAGTGAGGCAGCCTGCTGCTGGGGAGAAAATAAATAACCCCCTCTATTTGCAAATGGCTCTTGTGGTCACAGCATAGAAGCCCCGAGAAAACAGCCTAGAAGAAGCCGTCTTACACCAGCCTCTGCCCTAACAGCTCATCCATACGGTTCCAAAGGGACAGGGTAGATGCAGGTCTGATAAGATCCCTAATGAGGTCTTCTACAGCTGTCTCAGGAACTGATGACAGTTGCTCAATTATCATTAACTTTAGAAAATTTCCTTCCTAACCTGAACGTCCCTATTGGCATCCATTTCTGTTATTTCTTCCCATGGATGTTATGAAGCTGGAGAATGGCTCATCCCTTTAATGTTTTTGAGGACAGATACCATGTCTTTTCTCAAATTTTTCTTCAGAGAAAATTAGGTAAATTAAATCTAATTTATTCAGTCTTTCATTACAGTTTACTTTTGCTTTTCTTCAAAATCCCCTGTCACTCTGCATCACTCTTGATGCACAGCCCCAAAAGGGAAGGCAGAACTTCTGAGACTTTGTAGATGCTGAGAAAGGTACAGGGTTACTTCCCATGTCTTGCAGGCTAACTTCTGTTCCCATGTCTACGGCATATGCAGCATGTGTGCTCTTCATGACAGCATGCCATCGTTGTGCCACTACAAGCACAGATGATCTTCCCTAGAGGTGCTACCCAGCTGGTCATTCCTCACTCGCTAAGTTTTTTGTTGATTATTTCTGCTGACGTGCCTTCAATGTACCCTTTCTGAAATTATCATTTTTAGAGGGCAACATACACATGACAAGTGCTCCAAGTTTTCAAGATGTTTTGAATTTAATCCTGCCCTCCATAGTACTTGCAAACCTTTTCAGCTGCTAATTTGATAGTATGCTATTTTGTTACGTTGGCAAATGAAAATGGGGAATGATAATACATTTAAAACAGAGGTCCAAGGAGGACCTCATTTTGTACATCCTTCCATTTAGGCAGTGAGCTACTTGTAATTACTCTCTGAACAAAGCCACCCACCAGTTTTGTCATGCCCTTTAGAAGCTTAATCAATCTCACATATCTCAGTCATTAGATTAGTGCTGAAATGGTGCCAAAAGCCTTACTGACACCCAGCTGTAACATCTACTACTTCTATATCTACATGCCCTTATCTTATCAGCAAAGAAACTCAGATTGATCTGACACTGTTTCTCCTTGATAAAACCAGTGAGGTGCTTATTCCTATTTATTTTTGAAAGGTGCTTTTATAAAGTTTTATTAACCATTGCAGGATTTCTCCAGGAATTGATGTTTAACTGCCAATTCCCCAAACTTCCTTTCTTCATCATGTTGAAAAAAGATGAATACAGCTGTTCCCTCCTGCCTTTCAGCATCTCTCCTGATTCTGCATCCTCCAGAGCAGCTTCTGCCTTTCCTGAGGCTGCTTCAGATATTTCTGGATGAAGTCACTTTCACTAGAGAACAGGACAATTTGCAAAAACTACTTAAGGGTTCTGTAATAATTTGGGGTGGTGGGAAGTGTAGAATAATTCTGATTATTTTTTAAAGGTTTTAATAGAAAAAAAAAAAGAACATGATCTTGAATAGGATGGAACATTAACACCAGTGCCAGTTGGCCTTTGGGGACCTTAATGTTAATTTAAGTAAAACTTTGCTTGCCCTGTGAAACGGGCAGTATTTTCTTCATTTAATAGACGGGGAAATTCAAAGACCTGAGTATCTGAAGGGCTCATTCACATTTAATTTTTGAGAAAGCAAATACACAGCACCCTGTTCTCAGAATACTCCACTAAAACAGTTAGGCTGCACCCACCAGCCAAAGGGTTTCTAGATCCCATCTTGAATAAATCCCTTAAGTCACACCACTAGTCACTAGCAAACACTGAAACAAGAACCAGACCTAGCATCCAGCTCCCAAAACAGAGCACAGAGCAAAAAAATCACTGGCTTTATATGAGGAAAAACAAGTTCATGGGCCTTTGCATACAGGAAAACTTATTAAAAGCCCTTTTATCTCCTCTAATCAAAAAGCAGAAGATAGCACATGCAAAGCATGTGACACAAAGATGCTCAGAGGAAGCTGATTTCATGGTATGCAAAAAAGGGGGGGATTTTTCCAGCTTGCGGAGGCAAGAAATTCTGATGGAGAAAAAAAGGCTGTCAGATGTTGGGAAAATTCTTCTAGTGACATGGCCAAAGAAAGACTAGGTATCTATTTAAGAGCAGGCTGGAGATTGTCAGGAGCTGCTTAGGTGTCCTACGAGACTAGGAGCAGGTTCTTTTTCCCCTCTTTTCCATAATTCAAAAAGGCAGTAGTATTAAAACCTTTTTTAGGTGGTGACACTTTCCACATGCTAAGTCAATTGTGAAAATACTTTCTCTGAAGCAAGGAACCAAATTTTAACAAGAAAGTGCATCAAAAATGATGTGACTTTTTCTATAGTTACTGAGGCTGATTAAAGCTTCTGTCTCAATGTTTTTCTAACACAATTAAGTTTGCTGTAAAAAAAAAAGTCACCATTTTTTTAGATGAGTAACAATCTGAAAGCAGATTTTTTTTTCTGACTGGCTTTGGCTACTAACACTACCCTCTCAAACGTGCAGGCGGTACACATAGAGTTGTGATTAGAAACGACTGTTCAATGTGCAGCCACTTCACTTTTCTCAAAGAGAGGCAAATACCTTTAAAAGATCAGACACCTGACTGCTTGCATGAAAAAGTCCATTTCTTCAAAAATTCTCCTACACGTTTGGCTTTTCTCACATTAAAAATGCGGCCTCGATTTGTAAAGCCAAGAAGACATCAAGCAAGTTCTCATGGTTCTCACCCGCTGCCTTCCCAGGTAGGAAACTGGGAGCTAGCAGGGCCCGGAGTCAAGCTGCTGAAAGGAAATCACAGCCTTCCTCCCATAATGAAGCTGATCTCAGCTTAACTTCTGCTCTTAAGAGGGCTGGTCACTGAATCAGTCCTCAAGAACTGATGTTACTCCTGCTCCACAGCACGGCAAGCGTAACCATCAGCATCTCCTCGCTCACTTGTGAAAAGGAAGAGACACAGATGGCTTGTCAGCGTTTTCAAGAGTCAGTCACGAGAGCAGCTAATCAGTGAAAGCCCAGATGTTGAACAAACACGACGAGGAGACGCTCGGTGGTTCCAGCAACAGGGCTAGCACAGCTGGTCCCTCGAGAGGAAAAAGAAAAGAGAAATTTATCTTGTGCAAAGCGACTGGAACACAACGTGCAGTTGTTCCAGGGATTTAGAGCCTTGCTGGGTAAGTAGGATGGAAAGGGCAGATAACGCTCACATTGGACATTAAAAAAACCCAAAACCTCAAAACCCAAACAATATTCACCACCACTCGCACATCATCCAAACAGTAGCTGCCTCAGGAGCTTGCCATTAAAAAGCAGCACTTCCCTCTTGCTCTGGCTGCTGCTCAGTCACTGCTCCTGCTGCTGCCAGCCCAAACCAACCAGCCGCTTCTGCTTTTCACACTTCAGTCTTGTTTTGCGGCTGCTGGCTTGAACCCTGGCAGGGGCTTACACAAGCTCCGCCACCCCAACTTCACTTTCAGTTCACCCCTCCCTCGCTGATGCCAAAACCTGCAGGTGCACTACTTCTCCACGGACACCCCCTTGTTGCGGGGGAGAATCTTGTGTGCCCTTTTGAGGTTGCAAGCTCTGCTGGCCGTGGCATGTGCCTCCGATAGGGTCTCCCATGCCAGACAGGTCTCAACTGAAGGGTCAGACTAAGTGTGTCCACGGGTAGGATGGGCTCACTAGCCTCCTGGCAACCATCCTAGGAGAGGGACAACTCTAACTCCAAATCCGGGCAGATGGAGCTTGTTTAGCACTGTAAGGCCATCCGTCTAAGAGAAGTACGCTAACTAAACCTACATCCTGAGGACTTTGCTGTCACCGTCCAAGCTCTATAGGTCCATGCAGATGAAGCTTAGGAGTAAAGGGTGGAGTCAGTTCTGTGCACGCTGAGCCTCACCTAAAAAATCCAGACATGAAGGTTACATCCACATTTGTACAGTCCTGTAGTGACAGGAGAGGGATGAATTGGAAGGTGATAAGGTGCACTGGAAGTCGCAGACCCAACCCTGCATGCAGGCAGTTCAAGGCCTTGGTCGCTCAAGACTGACCCCGGAGATGACAGTCTTGTTCGGCAACATCCTGAATGACCAAGCAGCCTTTTTCAAGGAGAGCACTGCTTGCTCCACACAGAGAGGGGCCTAGAAAAGGTGGCCTAACCAAAGATCATCTCCGCCCTCCACACAGTGGGCTAATGGCGGCCAACGGGCATCTTCTGACGACACAGAAAGAATCGTGCCTCGCCAATACCGCCTAAGAAAACTTCCCGCTGTGCCTTTTGCAGCCGGTCTTGCCTATCCCGCATCGGCCTTTTTAGCCATCAGCGCGCTTGTAGCAAGTGTGGGTAGAGCCCTCCCCATAACGTCGTTCACGAAGCCTAGCCATGATGATGACTGTGGACATCTCAGAATTGAGGTTAAAAAAACCCAACTGTTTTTATCAATCTTGGGATTATTATTTCTAACGATGTTCCTTGAGCCACAGCAAAAAAAATTTGGGGCTGAAAGGAAGTATTTCCTTCTGAAGGATGGAAAACTGTTGACAGGGTTTATATTTAAAGTGCCCCTAAAAGCTACAACAATGCAAACCAAAACATTTAATCATAATGCAGTGGATATATCCATCATTTAGTATTTTCTCACGTGAAAAACATAAGCTACCAAATCTCTGGAGGTAGAGAGCCTCAAGCCAAGGGTGTTTCTTGTGCAGATACTCACAGTTCATGCTGACTTTGGTGTGTCTTGCTGTGGGAATCACTTAAGCCTGCTGAGGCTATAAGATGTCATCAAAGTCACACGAGAAGGGGGCTGCCAAAACCCCCTCACCCCACTCTAACACAAGTCACTGTGTATGCGTGTGGTCACGAAAAGGAAAGAAACAGCCCTTGCAACTGGACTGGATAGAGATCACTGACCAGACCACAAAGCTCTCTGGCCCAAGACCAGACCACAAAGCTCTCTGGCCCAAGCACAGACCAGCTATTCTTAAGAATGCTTCCCCAGCTAATGAAATCAATGAGGAGACCCTGGGTGAAGGACTCCCTGTGCCTTCCCGCAGTTAAGCAAAACGAATCTGTGGACCCTAACAAAAGCCAGGACCCCTTAACACTTTGTTTCCAGGCCCCAGACCTACTTTTAAAACTAGCTTTTCAGACACTGAGCAAAACCCATGAACTTTGGCAAGCAGCCGCTCAAAAACAAAACCGTAAAGTAACTCCAGACCCCACGCTGGCCTTGCAAAATCTTTGGGGGTTATTTCACCAAAGACACCGAGCGCTTGGTGGTACAGCTGTTGAAATAAATGAGTGATTTATGATGCGCGTAGCAATTCTTAGCTCAGCAAATAAACTAGTCCAGCAGCAGGCAAAGAAAACGTGAATACATACCCACGCAGGTGTGTCCTTTGTTCAGCCCGAAGGGAAGGGAAAGGGGTGGTGGGTCGTTTCCACGGGGGAGAGGGGAGGAAGACGCAGCCTTCAGCAGAAGCAGGAGCCAGAATAAATTCAGGATTGTTTGCCTAGACACCCCCATCCTAAGGAGAAAAAAAAAAAAAGGGCAGAAAAATCAGGTGGGAAGGGCACGAGTGCACTTGTATCGCCTTAATGCTGAGGGAGCATCCTGCATCCTTGCCTCGGCAGCAGGTGGGGGGCACGGAGGATCGCTGTGCAGCCACCCCCCACGAGTGGGTACCCCATGTCTGGGTTCCGCACCCCGCCCCGAGCTCCCTTCCTCCCTCTCCCAAGCCCCAGTTTGCGGCGCTTCCCAACCTT
>NW_009710088.1:18864-80317 GCF_000703405.1 Apaloderma vittatum | reverse complement strand
CGCAGGAGCTGCCGGAGCCACTCAGCGTTAATTAACTCAAGACACTCCCCTGAACGACTGAGTTGCAAAAAGAAAGAAAGAAGAAGAAAAAATCAACCTAAACAAAAAATACCCCACGCTGCACAATCCCCTCCTCCATCGCCCTCCTCCGCAGGCAAGAGAAAAAAATAAAAAGCAAGCAAGAAAAAAAATATATCTTCGGCTGCTTCTGTATTTTTTTATTTTTCGGCCTGGGTTTCCGTTTCGGGAGGACCGGGTGGGAAAAAGAAAAGAGACTGCTCGGGGGAGGTGAGAGGCAGGGTCCCACCGCGGCTTTAGCTCCGAAACGCTGCGCTCCGCAGCTCGGAGCGCTTGCAGCTCTCTGCAAGCTGCCTGCAAGGCTCAGAAAATCCTGAGATTTTCCTGCTTTAATGGTCACAACTAAAGCTTTCCCTGTGTTTTTGTTTGTTTGGTTTGGTTTATTCTCTCAGATAAAGCAAAAAAACAGTCATGCCCCCCAGCCCAAAGGGAAAGCAGAGAGTAAAACATGTTTAAATGATGTTGCTTTGGAGGTGGAACAGATCCAAACAGCTAAATCCCAGACACCACGGGTGCGAGGATGACTTGGAGGATACAATGGAGGATTGAGGCACTGGAGGGCCAAAGCCATGCCCATCTCTGCCTTTTTTTGTATAACCCCGTGCATGTTTCTTAACATCCCAGCATGTTTCTTAACATCCCATCGAGCTGTGGGAACTCGTTATTTTCTTTCTGCTCCTTGCCTGGCTCTTGCAGGAGTGGGCAGGCTGTTGGCGTGGGTTGCAAGGAGGAGCCTTTGGCATCCCTACATGCTTCACAGGCATAATTAAAGGAGGCTCATAAATGGTGTTGTAAAAGGAAAAAACCAGATAATATATTAAAATTAGCGATTTCCTGCCAAATCTTCAGACATCCCTCCATATCAAAATGGCCATGTAGGGATCAGGCTGGCTTTACTATTTAATGCAGTTTTTACAAACCACCTCTATTCTGTGGGAGCCTGACCTATGACATTTTTAAATACAGCCCTGGATAGTTCGCCTCAGCTTTGATAAGCTGGAGTTGCCTTGGGATAATATAATCCAGTGCCTCTGAAAAAAAGACTGTTGAAACCTTCAATATGAATATAAGTCACTCTGTATCTTCATTCCCTAAACCAAGCTTCCAAATGTATGCTCTTCTTTAAAAAAGAAAGAGAAAATACATAAAATAGAGGTAATAGCTGTTGCCTGAATTTTGTGGACTTGTTCCTGGTTATCATTCTCCCTATAGCTAGCAATGCTGGTTTCCTTTTTTTCAATAGCAGATAAACAAAAATCATAGTGAAAAGTACCTTATCCATATGCCAATCCTACTGAAATCTGCAGGATGTTTTTCTTAACTGTGAAAGCTCGCTATAAAAAGACACTGTGCTACAGTGACTGCAGCTCCATTAAACCCTTTTTAACACACATATCACTTGGTTCCCAATGACACTTTGAAGTCCTTAAAACTCATGAGCATATTGGCTCATGAGCTCTTGCTGCAAAAGCAGGCTGCTAATAATAGGCAAGAAAAAAATCTTCCTAGCAGAGGTCTTGGGAATGGTTTCCGCTTTGTATCTATAGCAAAATACAAATCTAAACAACGGCGCTTGTAAAGTACATAGATAGATTCCCAAGCTGCTCCCAGGCGTGTAAACCTGCAAAGCATACAGCTCGAGCCTGTAATCGGCCGTGTTTTCTTCCATTTCTGCTTGTGGAAAGAACTGGTGAGATAACCCAGAATTGTGCATAACACAGAGCTAGTTTTCGCTATACCTTGTGCATTAGCCAAGCTCTTAAACCAATTAAAGAAAAAACCCAAAGCTTTTCAAATATGCAGTCTGGTCAGAAAAAAACAAGGGATTTGTATGCATAAATTTATAGAGGACAGCCGGGAAGGTGACCCTCCCCCTTGCTGTTGAATCTTTCTCCTTTCCACTCAAATCAGCTGGCAAGCCCTGCCTTTTGGAAATGAGATTTTATATTACTTCCAATTCCCTGAGACAGTAAGACCTAAAGCCGTCTTGGTGCAACAGTGAAGGAGCATGTGGCGTCATCTCTTCATCTTAGTAAGTGCGCGTGAATGGTGTTCATGGGAGGTAAAAAAGCACGTTAGATCTGCCCCAAAGGAAGAGATGTGGTCATAAATGCTTCCATTAGCTTGCATACGATGCTGGAGCCAGGGAAGAAAAATCTGACACAAGGGTGACTCAGGAGGTGCTGCCCACCTAGAAATAAAATGAGGCAGCAAGAGAGATGGGAGACTAGAGCTCTGCCCTCTGCAAAGCACAAGGGTGATGATGGACTGCCCCCAGCCCCCCCAAAAAGGTCTGGCAGGATCACCTTATAGCTTGCGAGCATCTCTGCCTCCCTAGCTCTCTTGGTTTTGCAATGTGTTTGCAACCTGGATCCAGCCAGGTAGCTCAGGTGGTCAGGGCTGAGCTGCAACAAGGCCCTTGGGCAGGGTGCCTGGGTGTGGGTCCCAGGTGGGGCTGGTCAGGGCTCTTAAAGCCCACAGGTGCCCCAGGGCCTTGATACTTGCCTTGGAGGACCATGAGAGCTAGGTGGGCTGCAGGAATGATCTCTGCAGAGATGCTCCTGGAAACACCATGAAGTACCTGCCTGGAGCATCCTGCACCTATGTAGAGTTGAGAATGCAATCTACATTTTTGTCCCTTTCTGGCTCTTCTGAAGAGGGGCTGTGAGGAGTCAGAGGTGAGGTGAGGACATTGGCTCTTGCAGATGGGAAACCCTCAGGGCAGTGACCAAGCTCTGCTGCAGACACACAAGTTGTTCTCACATTGCCAGGTGGAAGATGTAGGGCCAAGGGAATTTTTTCAAGGTCGAATTTGGACTAGTGATAATAGATATATAAATAAACAATTGTGCACATATACATCATATGCAACCTCCACACACAAACCGAGGAGCCTGCAGCTCTCTCATATAGCATACAGGATGGTATATTGCATTCTCCTTCAGGTTTTGGTAAAACATCCAAACTTCTCTGCAGAGAAGTCCTGCAGCTCTCTGCAGCTTTCCCTCAGGATGCCAGGACACACACAAGATGTTGCTCATTTCACCCTGCTTGTTGCAAGAGATCATTACATCCTTTCAATTTATGCTTCTTGGGGAGTTTTATCCCATGCCAGGGGCCACAGAGTGAAACGCAAGTTACCGTATTTCCGCATGCAAGTCAGCAGCAAGTGTGGGGGGGGACACTACCTAAGAGAGGGCTTCGGCTGGGGAGCACCAGAGGGGGCTGCAGGGGCCCCACTCGAGTAACTCCCAGCTCAAGCTCTCCAGCTGCAGTCTCAAGCCTCTCTCAACTTAGAGCTGAGAACAACTCAGCTCCTCCATTTCTCGTGCTTCCACACAAGTTCCTGACAGCCTGATGTGCGCTGGCTGGGGCAGTGGTGACAAATAAGCTAGTGGACAGCTAAGATTTCAGCTTCCACCTTTGCTGCCCCTGATAGTGATGCAATGGAACTGAGTTATGGCTTCGAATTTTCTGAATAAGGGCTTAAACACAATTTAAGAGCCACCCTTTCCCTGAAGGGGACAATTCCATGTGGTTGCCACTAGAAGAGTGAAATGAGATGCAAGGATGGAATTATTCTCAACACTGCTTTCTGTGATGGGTCTCTAAAGACCTGTTTATGTGTATAGCAAATACATTGAAAAAAAGCCCTTGAGAAGAGAATGGAAAACACTTGCATGAACCCCAGAACAGGACATTCAAGCATTGGTATGTCACCTGTTAGGATTAGGGACCACTTGGTTGAAAATCTGTTGTTGAAATCTGTAATAGTCACCTTATGAAAGGAGATCAGCTGGCAGTGTATATTAATCCAGTGTTTTCTGTCCAAGTCACTGCACAAATTGCTGCACTTTACTTTCTGTTACATATTTATTTTTAAGATAGATGCATTTTTTTTTCTCTTCGTCACATTCACGCATGCATTTTTATGATGATTAAATATTATCTTGGAAGGCCGTCTCTCCCCCTCTCTCCTCTTTGACACGTTGTTCAGTTCTTAAGGGAATAGACATAAGCCTCATGTTTTTCTGTCTGGAGGGATAAAACCTGCAGGAAGAAGCTTTTAGATCAAAGATCCTCTCAGTCCCTTTTCTTCCTTTTATTTTCAAGCCGTCGTCCTTTGTGCCCTTTGACTCTGAATTTCCCACTGGTTCACTGCGTTGGCTATTTTTCATCACGGCTCTCTGAATTTCTCTGACTGCCATAATCATCTCCGTGGTTGGTGCATTATCACTGGCATGGAGGAACATTTCCAAAGCCCCATGCGGATTTGCTACCACAGCCAACTGAGTCATTCCCTCTGCCCCAGTTTCCTTATCAGTCTCTGTTTTCTGTTCAAGTTATGCATCTATTTCAGACTCTCTCCCATCTCATTGTCATTCAAAGCTGCAGGGAAATCATTTAAACCAATATTTTCCTACACTCACATCTGAAAACTCGTTCCAAGCTATTGCCAAGTGGTAGCTGAGATGATTATCCTTTATTCTGCAACCTTTAATGAGATTAACCATCCCAGCTTGCATGAGCTGTTGATACCTGCACTCTTGGAAACATAAATCACTGACACGACTTCAGTTTGGGGCATAACAAAATGTGGGAACACAATTCTTAGGGCTTTCAGGTAAGGGATGGGTGACATATACCGTTGCATTATTGGTGACACCATACATTTCCTTAGCTGTTGGGTTTTAGTGCAGTAAAACACGCCAGGCTGTTGTTGAGTTACCAGGTGCAGGTAGCACAATAAATTCAGAAGTAACGTTACCAACCCTGATTTTGCAGTTTGAGTTGTCTGGGCACACCTGTGGGCCTTTTCAGGTCTGAAGAAGGCCTAATTCTTGCTATCATCCTAAACAAAAGAAACAACCCTGGCAATTAAAAGAGCAAGAGGGTGTGGCAATATCACATAGGATGGACTAATTAGAAAGGCTTAGTTAGAGCCCTTAGATAACCGGGTCACTTAGAGGCAGCTGTAAATACAAGTCAGGAAGCCCTGGATGGACTCGTTGCTCCCCTGTGGTCTGGGTACTTGTTTAAATCATGATAGAAGTAAGAGCCAAGTGTTACCAACATTTTTTTCTGATATTATTGCCTTGCCATAAATAGGCATTAGCCTTCTAGGCAACCCAAAATCCGAGGTACTGTATCAATCCCTGCAGAGCTTTTGCTATTGCGTCATTTTTTAAACAGAAATGTAATGTAGCCCCCATTAGGCTCCTGGTTTAGTGCTGATTGAAGCTACAGTGGAGAGGGAAAAATTTGTCCCAGATGCTGCTCAGGTTCTAAGTGTTTACAAAGGGAGTGCCATGACATCAAAAGAGAAGAAGAATAAATGTTTGGTTACATTTGTTCCATCTGATCTTTCCTCCAGTAACGCAAATAAAAGACGTGCAGCTTGACAGCCTCTTGATCTCAACTCAGGACAAGCGCCAATAAAAGATAATTATTCCCAATGTCTGGGTTAGGGTAAAAGTCATCGAAGGCATTTTTAGGACATACCAAAGTGCACAAGATTATTTAATCGTGTTGTTTGAGGCTCGTACCAGGACTTCCGTGCTCAGAAATGGGACCTGTACAACATATGCACTGTTGGTGGCACTTCACAGTTCCATAATAGAGCAGGAGATTTATTATTTTTTCCCCCTTTTTTCAAAGAGACGTTTCACTGATTTGCTTTGATAATAAAAGATCTGCAGGTGAGCTGGACATTTTCCATCAGCAAAATGGCTCTGTAGGGATAGCATCCGTCATCCATTGATGAATATGCAAAGGTAGCGCAAGCTGATTTTTCAAATATTAATTAAGCAAGTCACTGGTCAGCCAGCCATGTAGGGAGTTGTCATGCTCTATGGGGAAGTCAGGCTGCATGAAAGTACCCAAAGCACTTGGAGAGCTATAAATCCATTAACTCAAATGAGCTGAGGTCGAGGTTACTGCCAGGAAATATTTCGCTGACCTCACTGATAATCTGGTTTTACACAGACAAGCCAAGCTCAGGCATGAGGTCAGCCCTTTAACACTTGATCCAGTGACAGGTCTGTCACTGAAAATTCATGGCAGGCTTATTTGCACTTGTCTGCCTTTTCACTTGCAGCAGATTTTATGCTGATGTCTGACATTGATGGTTTAGCCTTGCATATATATGAGAAGATGACACGGGCAGATGGTTTTAATTACACCATTCATAGTCACCTCACCATAAAGCAGAAACGTGCCTCTCCAAAACAGCTCTGAAGTCAGAAAACCTTTCTTCCTTCTTTCTGCTTCCTTACCCTAGATGAGTATCCCCCAGATTTATTTCCTCCCAGCTTCAGGCTCAGAGCTGTATTTTCTTTTCTTATTTTTTTTTTTGTTTTCTGGCCCATTCCGTAAATTAGGGTATTAGGAAATAATACTTGGTTAAATACAACAATGTTTGTTCAGGCTCTCTCTGAGGGATGTGGTAAGGTGAGCAGCTGGGGCTCAATGCAAATCTGGCAGGTTAATTCATCCCAGAAAAGATTTGAACCTGGAGAAGGCAGGTGTGACTCCTGCCTTCCCCAAGAGAATCAAACTCCTTCGCCCCGAGACAATCAAAACCAGTGGCACAAGGACCATCAGACTGTAAGTGAGGGAGGAAACAGGCACCAGGCACTACATCATGTTGGGTTTTTTTGTTTTCCTACTCAAGATATGCCCAGAATATTTCCACCTGGTCTCTTGCTCTTCCACACATGTTGGAGCTGTTAAATCATCCATCAAGAGCACATCTTTTGTGCGAGGCAGGATGGGTGCCTGCCGGGATTCCTTGCTCATTATTGGCCTGCTGTGGTCCTTGTCAGCCAATTCGATGAAATACAAACAGCATTTCAAATAAACCTTCACTCTCTTGTGGGACCTTTTCAGCATCTTTCTGCTCTTGCTCTGGATGCATAAAAGAGCTGCGATATCTTCCGCTGAGTTGCTGAATTCTTTTTGAACCCTGATACATGCTCGGTACAAGGTTTATGAAATAAAAGGGGTACAGGCATATGCATTACCAAAGTTTAGCCAACAAAAATTGTTCAGCTGAAACCAGCAGGCAATCTTCTGCCTGATGATCAACATCATCAAGCCTGATGATGTTGGACTCTCTGCATTTTTCTGCAAAGATATGTTCAGCGCCACCAAAAAAAGTATGGTTCAGGCTTTTCTGAGCCTTTTTTAACAAAAAAAATAAAGCTGCTGGACACTACAGCAGGGATTCTCTTTTCTTTGCCTAAATAATGTAGGGTCAATGCCATACAACCGGGTGGTGAGTAGAGAGAGGAGGACTCAGGAATGCTACTCAGGGTTTTACTGGAGCGTGACACCAAAGTAGCATCTCCCCTGTCTTCTTGGTTTAGAAAACAAATTAACACTGGAGTATTTGTGAATTTTTTCTCCCAGCTACTTGTTCACTACCATTCATCACTTAGACTCAGCGCTTATGTATATTTAAAGCAAGCAGCGTGAATTAACAACAAAGCTTGAGTGTATTAAATAACCTCCAGTAAAACTCCTTCCCTTCACTGGAGTCATTTCTCAAAATGAAAATACCTGAACAAGTTATGGAGATCTCCAGACCCTGAATCAAATGCAAACTGGCAGCCGCTTCTAGTATCAATCAGATGCCGAGAAATGTTTCCCAGGAAGCAAAAATGTTAATAATTATCTAGCTTGGTATGCCCAAATCTATTCCATGCATATAGGAAACATCTCTGTTTGTGGTCCATGGGTGCGCTCCCTCCTGCATGGCAGGGATGCTGCAGATTCCCAGCAAGGAGCCTGGGTAATCTTGCCTCCCAGTGACAGCGATGTTGCTAAAAGTCCAGATAGGAAATTTCATTTCAGATAGGGAATTTCATCTTGTATTAGGAGCTTGTTCAGTGTTAAGTTTTGGGATCGGGCAGAAGCGTAGCACAGAGTATAGGCAGGTGTGGCTGTGGGTAGCACTGAGAGGGTTAACACTGAGGGGGCAACACTGGGAGCCCTAGCCACAATACACAAAGATATTTATGCAAAGTTATTTAGCTATCCAGGGAGCTGGGTATCCAGGTCTCACCGATGTTTTTCTTCTACCCAAGCTTTTCCCCTTTTCACCCTCTGTAGACAAATTCCTGCCTTGAGAGTCTTCCTGCCCAAAAGCTCTGGTGAAGAAACCATGAAAGTTGGTTAAGAAATTTTAATGATCTCATGTTGCAAGTCATCACTTAGTGATGAGGAAGTGAGAAGAAGAAGGAAAAATACAGAGTCATGTTCCTGCCCAGAAGTGACCATCTGGGTTTGGGTATCTGGTTCTCCGATCCCTTCGTGGCAGCTGAGTTTTGACAAATGCTTAGCACTCACATTCTGAAAATCAACTCTCAGTGAAGCTTTTCAGGATGAGCAGCCAAAACCCAGAAGCATCATCGTTGCAGAAATTGTACAGAGAGATTGGGAACCGCTGGATGCCAAACAGGTACAGGAAAGTTGCACGATTTTTTTTAGGACATGCAAAGAAGCTATTTCTTTTCCCTGAAGCTGGTGTCATTTCCAGACCTTCAAAACTAGAGAACACTTGCCCTAGATGAATTTGGTGCATTGTGCTATTTTAGGGAATAGTTCGTGATGCAAAATTCATAATTCATGTGTCTCCATCATTCCTTTGCTTTAATCCTATATCCAGCAGTTTCTTTTGATGACTAGCAAAAATAACTACAGTCGCTGCAGATGAAGGTAAGCTGTAACTTTCATCTAAAACCCTCTGCCTATATTTATCAGGTAATTGCTTGTGTTTTCAGAGAGGTGACCGAGTCCTGCTCCTGCCAAGAAGCTGCTCCGTGGGCTCCCAAACCCCTCCTTTGCCTGAACACAGCATCTGGGAGAGCATCCTTGGTGCATGCCTGTATTCCTGAGGAGAATTCACCTCGCTGGAGGGCTGCCTCAGCAGCGTGGGCTTGTATCCACAGAGGATGCTAAACATTTCTCCCTGAGATGCAGGAGGGAAGATGCTCTGGACCACATTCAGCTGTAGCATCAGGAGACAAAGCTAGAGGTGCATTTCTCGTCCTAGAGGTGTGGGCTGTTTGACGTGTCTCCCACACCATATTGTTGAGCCACCATTTAAACTCTCTGAATGTGGTTTTCACCCCCTCACCCCCAGAGAAGCTGGTGAGCAAGTGATAGGAAAGCGCGCTGATACTCCAGGAAAGCTTTCCTGATGGAGCCAGGTTATGGCTCCCAGGTGGAAATGAATTATTCCTGTCCTCTCAGCAAGATAAATCAGAATGCACTGTGGATACGGGCTGTCTGAAGTGCTGGTGTGGATTTTCGACAGCTGGCAAGGTTTCCAGCTGTACCTTCTCAAAAAAAAATCTGGCAAATTTTAAAATACTCATTTGCTGGGATACCCTGACCCAAGACCTTAGTTGCTAAGATTTGACCTGCTAATTGCCCCTGCTCATAAAGTAAATACATAATGGATTTTTCTCCCTTCTCACCTTTACATTGGATTTTGGTCCACTAAAATTTCATTTTCCCTGATGTAGCTGAGGCTTTCACCATTCCTTAAAGCTTCTCACTTCTATTTGGGACACATCGCAGAGCAACAGAAAGATGTGTTTTCAGCATTTTTAGAGAAGGGCAGTGAGCCAGGCAGAATTACCTCCTGGTTTTGCCTCCTGGGAGAAAGGACCCCTGTCTGGAAATATGTTTCTTCTGTCACAGTTACAGGGAAAGAAATGGAAACAAGTTCTTTTTCTTCTTGACTAAAGAAGTAGATGTTATCTGCTAGTTTATCTCTCTGCAATAGTTAAATCAAGGGCTTTCATGGTGGATGGGGTGGTTTTTTGCATCTTTGCAGTACAAGGGGAAGGAAGGGGTCAGGATGTATTCAAAAGGACAGTTAATCTTGAGATGCCTTATTGTGCATTTCAAGGAGCCAGCTGTCCATTTGAGGAGGTTGTCAGCATTGGTCTTAATTTTAAAAGTCATTCTAGTGCTAATAATCGAGTGTCATTTTTATGGCTGTTTGTACTTCTATCTGTTTCACCCACTAGCTAGACAAATAAAAATAAATACGGTTATTTATCCCTGAGGGATGCACGGGGCATTTTGCCATCCATCCCAGAGCACAGTGGTTGTGAGAGAGGTGTGTGTCTCTGAGTTAGGGCGGCATGGGATGAGCTCCTCCAGCAAATGTCTTTGCCAAGGTTTTCTGGGGTTACTCATGAGCTGCCTGGATGGGATCGTGCCCCAGGATGGAAAAGGTGCGATGCCAGCATTCCTACAGGGAAGCTGTTCTCATCCCTGCCAGCGGCACAGAGGTTAATCAGCAGAACAACCCCAGGAGCTGCAATCTCAGCAGGACAAGAGCTTATTGTTAACTTTCACTTTAAAATATTGCCCGATTGTTTAGGAACTCTGTGTCTTTGGTGATTCAGCCACGAGTGGCAAAAGGGGCAGTGTCCCACTGAATGCTCTATCCATCACGCCGACCGGTCTTGCTGTCCAGGGAGGGCAGGGACTGCCAAACCTCAGCTACTGGCTCCACTCACATTTCCACTGCCCCTCGGTTTCCCAGGGATAACTCAGCACAGGGGTGCTGCCTGCGAGAGAGGAACGAGACCATGGCATCATCTTCTATCCATGCCCCAGGATGAGTTCCTTCCCAAGTTCAAAGCTCTGGGGACAGGGCACGCTGGGCTGAAAGAGGAGGTGGCGGGGACCAGCTCAAATCCTTGCCTAAAGGGCACATCTCTGCCTCCCCCGGTGGGAAGAATGATTCATCCTTTACATCCTCAAGGAGCAAAATCTCCTGCTCCTTCCACCACTGTTTTTCTCCCATCTTCTTCCAGCCCTAAAATGTGCTGTTGCCCAAGGACAAAACCAAACATGCAGCTGATCCTGGAAGGTGAATTTTGGCTGAGCTGAATCTGCAGCACTGATGAGCCACAAATGCCATGTATTAGCTGTACTGGGGAAAAAGCCCTTTTTTTTCTTTGGGTTTGTTGTTCTGGGTTTTTTTTGGTGTAACATAGGTTTTCCAAATGTCCCTGCTGCTTATTTTGCAGCACAAGATCCAGTAACTCCTCTCTGCTGGGGATTTGGAAAGCTGCGTGCCTTGCCAAACTCAGCTCACGCCCTGCAGAATCAGGCCCTAGGCTGCCTATAAATCAGTTACATATGCTTGAATTAAGAGAATTAATTAATAGGACCTTCCCATCCCCTGGAGATTCAGACCACAATGAGGCAGGTAGGGTACATGCCAACATGAAACACTATTAATCCTGCATTTGTCCCAAGTGTGACACGCTGCTGGGAGCTATTCTTTGTGCTCATACTGGGGGAATTGCAGGGAAAGAACAGACGTTATTCTCTGTTTGCAGGGAATGGCTCATGCAAGATGTTAAATTCCCCAATGCCATCACTAAATCCCAAGATCCTCCTCACAACTTATTTAGCACCTGTCACTCCAGTCTTGCACACCTGTTTTATCATCCTCACATTCACCTCTGTCTTTCAGAGATGAATATTTATTATTTTCATTGCAAGAGCAGAATCAAGTCCTCTGTTACTTTACTAATGCAGTTCCTTTCTTGAAGGTTAGCACACCCACCTCCTGAAAAGATTAACTCTTGTTTTTTCATTCTAGGATGTAATGTAAATTACAGCCTGGCTCAAATCGTCACCACATCAGGAAGGGCAACAGCATTTAATGTCTTCAGCTGGTGTGGAGGCATCCGAATACATTCTAGACCAAACAACACCTGATGTTGCACATTAGACAACGCTGCCACAGGGCTAAGGCTTCGTCCCACAGAAAAATTGGGGGGCTTTACCTTTGCATTTACTGCTCGAGGTGTGCTGGAAGAAGACACAGTGCATTACCGAAATGCCCAGGAGACAGGGATGGCTGCCCACAGGATACTTGATGCAGGCTTCAGAAGCTGGGAAAGTGTAAAGATGGAAATGGGCCTTCACTAACATGTTCAAGAGCCTGGAAAATGCCTTTTTAATGTGCTAATGCGTCAGCAAGAGAATTTTGAGTCCATTAACAAATGGGGAGCACCTACGAGTTCTCATCTCACTGGTCCGTAATTTTTTTTTCTTTTCCAATACACGGTATAAAATCATGCTCCTACGGCACCCTGGGTGCCCTGACACGCCATTAGTAAAACAACATGGTCTCGGCAGCACTAAGGTACTAATCTCCGTCAGGAACTTGGCCAACCAGGCAGCTATAGACATGCCTTCCCTCCCTTTGCAGCATGCGAAGGGGCCCGAAGGAGCCACCTTTGGGCTCCTGGACTTGGCACACGGTGTGTGGGGCTCGCACACCACGGGGATGCTGACAGCAGCAGGAACCTCCCCAAGATAACTTTTCTAGATAGCAGCCCCCCTTCAGCAGCATGAGCTAGCGGGTGCTTGGGGATGGCTCTCACAAGGTAAATCCACTTTTTGGGCTCTCGTGGAGGAATTAATGCACCGGGCAGATGGGACAAAGCCACTCAGACTGCCTCTTCCAGAGCATCCCTCCAGCAAGGCACCATGCTAAACCATCCATCACTGCCTCTCCTCAGGGGGACCAGTTTAAAAAGTGCTGCTGTACCTGAAAAATTTGGCATCGAGGGTCTATCAAGCCTCATCAAAACACAAAAAGGATGCAATTCCCTCCTCCCCTATGCCTCCTGCCGGCTTGAGGGGCTCACTCTTCATCGTATTAAACCCCTGTGGAAAGCACTAGAAAGTTGCAGGCAGCAATTCCCTGCTGGCAAGGGCTCTCCTGGCACAGCAGGTGCCTGATGCCCGTCCTGGGGTAGATGAGACATTTTGTAGGGCCATAGAAGGTGCTCAGGTCCAGGATGACCACAGCACCTCTGCCAGCTGTGTTTGATTTCTTTGCTCTGCATGAACAAGCTTATTAAATCCACAACACTTGTGCTTTTTTGTTTTGTTTTGGTTTTTTTCCCCCAGCCAGGGCGATCTAAAGAAATACTTACCAGTCGCTTGACTAATGAGCTTAATTCAGGAACCTGTCTTCAGAAGCCCATTGCTGAGAAGCCTCCTGAGATTGGGGAATTTAAAAGTGACTCAGGTTTGATTAAAAACAAATCAGACCGATGAAGGCAATTGCTGCTTGTTTTCCCTTTTCCTTTTCCCCGTGAGCACAATTTCGATTCATGGCTGCAGCCTGTCCTCTATATGCAGCAAAAGTTGAGGGCTTGGAATGCTTTTTTTCATCAGATTGGCTTGTGAGAAATATACTTGGGTGACTGCAATTCATTCTGCATGAGCTGCTCTGGATGGACTTGTTACATGTACCTTTTTACTGCCAGTCAGCTCTGCAGGCAGGCAGGATGGTTTTCCTCGGGTGATGGAGGTTTTGGTGATGGAAGTCCTGGGCCAGAATTTCTCATGGTGGTGAGGGTACCCAGAGTGCTGCAATTTGGCTTCTTTTTGTAGGGGGTGGGGGGGAGAGCAAAGAAAAAGGCACCACACAATTTCTAATGGAAAGTCTGCTTTCCCCTCCCTGTGTCGCTTCTTCCAGCAGATTCAAGGTGATGGCACACGCCCATGCCAATGAGGCACTTCCATAAACCTGTCATTAAAAATAATAATAACAACAAAAAAATCTAAAAGAAGACCTTTAAAAGGTTGCTTTGCGTGCCCCACACACAGAGCTCAACAAGTCAGTGCTGTCTCCTGCTCTTAGGTGTTATCCTCACTGCAGGTCTAAGGTATTTTTGATGGTGAGGATCATATTGCCCCGAACTCCCCTCCCCATTTTAATGCCTCAGCTTGGGTTTTCAATGGACCTCAAACCGTACTGGTAATGAGAGAACCAAGCGGGTGAGACAGGTGCTTATGTGAATGCCAGCTTGGCTGGGTTGCATTTTTTTGGGGGATCGATGAAATTAATGGTGGATCAGTGTGAGGTATCACTGCACCCACCCTGGGCTGGGGACAGAAAAGGGAAACCAGGACTTTGAGAAAGGTCAGGGACTGACAGAGGATATTCGTGAGTCAAGCAATATGTGCACAAGGACCAGTGCGGGTGAAAACCAGCCAAAATAATCTTACTGGCGCTCTTTAAATGTCATACTCCTGGCAGAGGAACCTTTCACATGTTTCCCTGCTCGCATCTCCAAGCTTTTCGAATGTACCAGGCTTCTGCTGCTTGGGGATAAGGAGGGGGCAGCTGTGCCCTGGGAAAACCCCGCAGATGAGCCACTTTCCTCTGGGAAATGGCTCACACAATGCACTGTGCCCACATCCCTGGTGTCCTCATTTTAAGCATTTATGGAAAACTTGTCTGTTTTGAAGCCTGGCAGATTCCTACAGTACTTTTCCTGACTTCTCCAAAAAAATACCCCGACACAACAAACTCCCTCCTAATTGGCAGGGAATGAAGCCCTGCAGGCTTAGCCTCCCACCTGCACTGGTGGGATGGCAAAGATCTCCGGGGTGCCTTTGCCCCTCGGGGGAGGTGGGTGGCATGGGGATGTTAAATCACAGGCATTTCAGGAGAAACTGAGAGGACAGACACACCTCATAAAAAATGCTGCCTTTTATTAAACAAAAGCCAGCCAAGCTTCCTTCCCCCTCACAACAACCCAGAGGAGTTCCAAAATATAATCGATTTAAGCTGAACGCCACGTTGCCTACAAGATTAAAATTAGACTCACGAGGTGTCATCAAGGGAGAGTTTAAAATGCGGTGTTCAATCAGGCTGCAAAATCCTCTAATGACAACTGAAATAAAGTCATTCAAGACACATCCTTAAGCATCATGGAAAAGAAAGCCTGTCCTTGGCCGCATCCCTTGGAAAAATTATATTAGGTGTCTCTCTTCTCTGCCTGCATTGATTTCTCGTGGCCATACCTACCCTGGGCTGAAACTCAAGGCCAACATCCTGCTTGGAGAAGGCAGTGCTGAGTCCTCCAGCTTTGTGACTGTCCCATAGGTCACGTCTTACTGGAAATGGTCTACAAACAAGAGGCAAACAGGGTGAGAGAGAGGGTTTGGGTGAGCCTCCTGACATGAGGAGGCTTGTTTGGCTTTTCCAAGAGAGTCTAAGACCACAACAGCTACTTTTTCTACATAGCACCTCCAGCGATGCAGCTATGGCAAAGCTAAGAAATTGAAAAAAACACATCAGTTCAGAAAACTCTTCTACTTCCCAACAGCAACCTCTCCCCTTGGAGAAGGATGGCTACTGAAACAATTGCTTTGCCTTACATGTGTCCACGCACATCACCAGACCAGCTCTGCTCTTCAGAGACCTTCAAGGCCTCCCAGCTAGAAGTGAAAATAAAATGTAAAAATACATTGCTAAATGAGTTTGCGACTGTCTCCAGTTCTTTTTAACCTTGCCCTCACGAGGCTGCTGCAGGATGTGCTCCCTGAATCAGCGCTTCGAAATCACCTCGCTATAAAAATTCCTGACTCTTCCAACATCCATTTCTCACCTGGTCCTGCCCTAACAAACTTGTGCTTTTGACACAACTCTCCTCTCAAGTTCCAGCCTCATTTCATACAGAAAGGATTCCCATTTTGATCCGTTTACCTCTGTGTGTGCCCCAATGATCTGTGAAGCAGCTGGAGTGACGCTGAATGATCAGGTGGCATCTTGTTTGGTCTCCTGAAGTAGTCCGTGGTGCCCAACCCAATTACACATCAGACAGAAAAGTCAGTATTTGCGTCGCCTCCAGAGACGTAGTGAAAATTCAGTAAAAGGTAAAATTACCTTTCTGCTCAACCAGGCCCTGATCCAGGTAGGTCCACAAGCACCCACCTAAGTTTACGTGCCTGTTTATCAAACTTAAATCAAGGGAATGAAGGGAAATTCTTTTCATTTCCAGCTCCTTGCTGCTGCTGTGAGGAGAAGGGCTCTTATGTCAGGTGCTTAGTATTCCAGGCTTGCTTCTGACAGCTAATATATCCTGAGATCAGTAAGGTCTAGATTTAAGAACTAGATTTACTTTTCTTTTTTTTTTTTTTTTTAAATTCTCAGGAAGAATGATACAAGAAGGGGGTAAAACCTCACATTCATCTTATTACACTGTAGATGAATGACTTTCACACAACCATGAAGCTAATGGCATTTACTTGTCAGTGCAGCAGCAGCAGAAGAGAGAAAGGAGGAGATAACGGCAGTTAACAAGAGTGTGCTCCCACTCCTTACATCTCCTGTTGCTGGTTATTGTTCTGAAGTAACAGCTTGCACCACTGTGGCACTGGACGCACCAGAGCCACCTCTGATCATTGCAGCCTCTCCATCCTCCCCTGCCAGGAGGGGATTTTTGTCCTCCTCCTTTTCATTCACGCCTCTTTTAGGACCTGTTTAGGGGCCAGTGCCTGTGTGATGGCAGCTGGGGGGCTACAGGGTCATATGTTCTGGGCAGTGGATACCACCAGATTTACTCAAAAGCCTTCGACCCCCAGTCCATCCTTGGGGGTTGGACTAGATGACCTTTAAAGGTCCCTTCCAACTCAATGCAATCTATGATTCTGTGATTCCCATACATCCCTGCATCACTGTGGACAACTGATGGGAGAGAAACGTCAGTGACAAGCACCCTGAGGGAGCAAAATGTAATCTTTGGTGGGACATGAAGACAGGAGAGGATTTTGCAAGCAATCAGGATCTTGGGTAGTCATTTTGCAACCCAAAAGAGAGTCATCACCTACTTGCCTTTTTGCAAGAGCACATTATTTTTTCCCTGCAAGTTGTAAGGTTTGATAAGAGAGTTCTGCATAATGAAAAAAAGGAATTGTTTCCGAAAAATGGTAATGAGAGCCCAGAGAGTGCAAGCTCTTCTTCTGACATGTAGTTTGCTTCTGTGCAGGATTACCTAACATTGCTCCTCTTCTTGTCCTTACAAGCAGGGCAGGCAGTTGACTTAAGAAGAGACATATTTTTCTTGATTCAAGTCTTCTGGTAAAAGAATATATTCCCTTTCAAAAGCAAAGTCATTTCAAAAGCAGGAGCTAAAATTAGACTGATTTTTTTTTGTTGTTCTCTCTCCTCTTTATGGCTTTTACAAGCAATTACCCACTTAATGTTTTGAAATTATACAAGAAACTTCAATAGCTTTTTTTTTCCCTGCTGCAGCTCCTTGAATGTGAAGCCTTAAAAGCTTTTCCAGAATACACAACAGCATGAACAAATGAATTTGCCATTTTCATTTTCATTATTTTTTTTTAAATGAATGGGAAGCAGAAGGATACTTGTTCATTGCTAAACTTTTTTTTTTTTTTTTAATTCCATGATGGTGAAGTGAGCCTGTATGACAGCTCTAGGAACTGCATGCTGGATTTGTATGGATTCTTGGGCCACACAAAGAGATGAAGTTGCCAGCTCTTCTCCCACCACCTCCCCAGGGCTCTCGGTGTGCAGTTTTGGGGCTCTCACCTTAGCAGGGGAGGCAAGCCCAAGCTTTCCCTCCTGCTGGAGCTGTCTCCCAGAGGAGGGATTTCATTTGCTCCTTTTTCTGATTGTCACACTGGTGCCAACCTGCCAAGGCGCTGGTGTCGGATTGACACTGATCCGGCAGTGTTTGGCTCTTATTGCTTAGGAGTGAAAGGTGTTTCTTTCAATGAGCAAAACTCACCTGAAGCATCTGTCTGTAAATAAAAAAGCAAAGGTTATGCACAGCTGAGCCATCCAGTTGGGTCAGGGAGATTAATACAACTTTGATTCTCTTCTCCAGTTCTTGAGTTTTGTCTTCATGCAGCCGAGAGACAGCATCAGTGTCTCGTAAAGAAATGTGTTTCTACCTCCATCCCCCAACCACAGAATCCTCCAAAATTCCCTGTGGCAGGCAGTGCTTTTGCTTCCACTCGTTCTTGACCCTTACCACCTATAGTCTGACAAGGGTCTGGAGAGAGTAAAACACCTCAAACTCTCACATCTCGTTGCACATCCCTGTTCTCATTCAGACTGCATCTTGTCTCAGGCCACAGCTCACTGTAACTTCCTACTCGAGCGTTTAACTCAAAAGTGTCTTTTTTCCTTAATTTACCATCCATTACCATCTAAACTAACTTATTAGGTCAACTAAACCAGCTTATTAGGTCAAGGCATTCATGAAATACTGCAAACACAGCTTCAGGAAGGCACATTCCTTAGGAACCTCATGCTCGAATTCATGCAATGTTCTCCTCATCCTCCTTTTCACTGTACCTTCAGGATGTCATTTCTCTCCTCACCTGGCATGGGGGGCTCAGTCAGGATATTTACCCCAGAGCGGGCTGGATGGAGCAAAGGTCACCTCAGCTGAGGTCTTCTGTGTCTGTCTAATGTGGAACCACCCTCTAGGTTTCTCCCTATCTCTTCGATAAAACCCTGTCACAGTCTTTTTCAGCTGGGGCTGAGTAGGAGAGGAACTCACACAAATAAACATCTGTCTTCAGCCTCTGTGGTGGAGGGAAAGGGCTGGTGGGTTCCTTAGATCTAGACTCAGCATTTTCGGAAAAAGAGATAAGCGAAATACCTAGAAGAACCTGTGGAAGGAGGGAATCCACCCTGCAAACTTCCCCAGTACCAACCTGCTGCAGCCAGAAACACTCTCAATGGAGGGAATGGAAATACAGGAGAACAGTTACTCCAGCAAAGGCAGCAGCCTTGAAGTGACCACAAGCCCATCAGTAGGCTGTGATTTCAGATTTCACAAAGGTCCATCTCACAGGAAGGCTCACGTACCCATGGCAATGGATACCTCTGGATGCATCTCATCCTTGTCACCACAAACAAGAAAGTCAAATCAGATGCAGAAAAAACAAGGTTCCACCTTTCCCTCTCCTCTTTGTACCAAACACCTCAGAATTGCTAGGAAGCATAGAGAATAAAAAGTAACTTCAGAAGAAAAACACAATTCCAACAATCATCACAACTCAGGGTTTTATTCAACAGTGAAGTTGAAGGGAAATATTATTTTTTCCCTTTCAGGGCAAATGTTCTGAATGGAAATTAAGTAAAAATATTCTCCCCCAAAAGTACTCACAATGAAATTAGTTTTCATTAAATATATCTGTTTGGCAAAATAAAATAAAAAAATTAGAACCCGTACAAAAAAAAATCCCTTGCAAATCTCTAACACTGTAGCAATGACAACGATGTAAACCTGGATGTTTGGCAGTTGTAATTAATTTGTGGAAATTGCTGTTGAGCTTTGGACGAGTTAAATCAAAATCACTTTGAATAGCAACAAGCCAATTTTATAGGGAACTGAGGCTCAGGGAACTCTACAGGGACAGGACATACTTGTGGCTTCATACACAGTTTGTGCCAGTGATCTGCTAGTGTGGGGCTATTTAAGAGGTGGAAGGAAAAGAAGTTACAAGCTGTCACAGCGTTATGGTACAGCAAAAACCTGCAGACTTTTCCATTCTGGGAGGCGATCAGCTGGGTGAATGCTGGTGGCAAGAGTCGAGATGGCAGTGGGAAGAATAATGACGGTGGTGAATGGTGCAAGCACTGGGAAGCAGTGAATGATTTTCGTCATCGTGTTGGGTTCAGTTGTGAGCAGACTCTTGGGAGTACTGGGGGAAGTCGTTACCGGGGAAGTCGTCTTGCTTACAGTAGCTGCTCCAGTTCCCCCACCTCCCTCCTCCTTCCAGTTAAAGCCTCTGCCCTGCCAAGTGGGTTTCACAGGCATGCAGTTTGATCACAACGTCTTTTAGTTAAGAATGTCTATTCCAGTATTAAAAATGTAAAAAAAGTCCTTGAGAGGGTGCTTCTTAGTGGCAGTCTTTGCCTTAAGCAAGGCCAAGGGCCTGCAATGACAAATTAATTAAATCAATGTGGATTTGGATGAGCGATGGGGAAGATGAGAATGGGGAAGGGAGGGATGCAGGGACCAGGGAGGAATGCAAGTGTTTCTACACCCCTCTCCAAAGCCGAAATCCAAGGTGCACAAGTGGGTTTGTTTTTTTCCTCACACTCTTCTCTCTCTTTTTTTTTTTTCTATAATATCTCTCCAGTTTTATTATTTCCAGTTTCAAAGCGAGTTTCAGTGGCGGCCTCAGTTACAGTCATAAACAAAGTCGTAGTTGCTGGGTTCCTTTGGGATAGGCGGGGGAGCATCTGGGATCTGTATGTTTTCCAAGTCGAGGAGGCGCAGCTTTATCTCCATGCTGAGCAGCGTGTCTAAGTCATTCCGCGTTAGATCACTCAACATATCCTTCCCGAGGAGGGCGTTCAGCCCATCGGTCCATACACAGTACTGCACAGAAATAAAATAAAAACTATCATTAACTGACTTTCTGTACAAAAACCGCTTGTCTGGTCTGGTCCTCTACAGTTATTGCTCCCACAGGGACTTAAAAAGAGACCTAATACAAGGTTGATTGATTTTATTAGCTCTTATCATGAAGAAGGTATGTTCCAAGCTGCTCAGAAAATGGAAAACCAATTCCCCCAAAATGGGAAAAAAATTACAGTATTTAGTTTTATGTCAATTTGCTACTTCCTCCAGACTTCTTCTTGAATATTCTGAAGTAGTTACAGGAGAAAGAACAATGCCTAGCCTGGGACAACTAGTCTCTGGAGATACCTCCTTCTCTCCCTCTCTTTCTCTTTCCTCAGTACTTACAGAAAAAGCCTGATTATCTTACACCAAACTTTTAATTCCAAGACAACTATGTGAAGGGAACGGAATCCCACCCAGAATCCTTCCCTGAATTGCCCCCAAAAAATCCTTCTCAACCCCTCGCGTAAGAAATCCTGTACTGTCTATCTACGTTTATTACGGTTTGCTTTCCAGTGGTATCAGTTGACCCACCCAAAGACTGGGTCTCACGTATCTATGCCTACTTTATCCGTTTTGCATAAAATAGCATATTGTGAAAACTATGGAGTCAGTCAATGCTGTGTCCTTCACAAAAATTAAATGCCAAGCTACTTGGTGTAATGCTACATGCTGCAAATGCTGAGCTGACCTCTAAAACCTCTTCCTTACTGTTAGCTTTTTCCCGAACAGGAGATGCCATCCTTCCCAACAGCTGACAGCTTGTGATAAACATGGGCTGAATAACCATTTTAAATAAGCAACAAGCACAAGGAAGGGAGATTGGTGGTCTAGAGTCTACTTCTATAAAATATGTCACTTCCAATTTGTAACTACAAGCTGTTTATTCAACTACGACCAGAAGTATTCAAATGCTAACATCTAAAAGTAAAGATTTCAATCATGAACTTGTGTCCTAGCTTGCAGAAGAAAATTAAATCAACCATAACTGCATTTTTATCTTAAAAATACTTCTGCTGGATTTCATGCCAAAAGATGGATTTTAAATTTAGCTGACCATTTGCCACATGATACCACCAAGTTTAAAGATAGCCATGGTTGGCTTCATCCCACAGCAGAAATGAGGATTATTTTTAAGGAAGAGAGAGCAAAACCCCTCTTGGGGTATATCTTCATCCAGAAAAAAAAGGAATATTTTTAAACCCGGATGGTTAGCACATTTCAACATCCAAAGTGAAATCTGACCCATTTAAGTCAGTAAAAAAACAGTGGCTGAGCTGGGATTTCACCCAGGGTGTCAGTAAGCCAAGATGCAGCTTTAATATGAGATTAGCTGTATAGAAGAGAATTTAGGGTTCAGGCTGTCCTGCTAATAAGTACTAAATAAGCAACTTAGCCTGCCTATTCCAGACTGTCAAACTGTGTCACTGAAGACTTTTAAAGCATGCAGTTCTTGTGAATTTACGCAGAGCATCAGGAAGAATTCATACTAGAAATTGAATTATTTTTGGACAGACTCTGATTTTTTTTACGAGCGAGTTGAAATATTTCTTGGGGAAAGTGCTCCCAGAATTCGCTGTGAGGAAAGGAACAGGAAGGCAAAAGACTCTGCTCAGGTTACAGAAGTGCAGAGGATCCATTCAGCAGATGCAGCCCCAGATGTAAATCGTCCATCACCTTCTCAGAGAGTATGGCCAGAGCTTTATCTGGGGAGGGATCCCAGTGCACCAGAAAGCAGAACTGCAGTTCTCTTCCAGATATAACTCATTCAGGGCTCACAGAAACCAAACACTGGCCACAATTCAGATGAGTGCAGTGGCCTGGAAAAGGGGCTTCCTCTCTAATCTCTGCATTGGCAAGTGCATCTAATTAAAGCCCTGTGCATCTTGAGCAGAGAGAAATCCTAAGGAGACAGCAGAAAAACAAAGGCCTTCATTCAGAAGCTTTTTTTCCTTTTTAATATGCGAAACAGACTAAGAGCTACTGAAAAATTAATTTACTACAGATTCATTTTCATAAAACTCCAATGAAACCTAATTATAGCCTCCCTCATCAGTTCCTCTGTCAAAAATCAAGGATAAGATTAATCCACCTTTTTGCTATGTAGGTGAAACCAGCTATTAGTATTCAAATGAAAAACAAATAGAATGGGCTGATCTCACAGTGCTGAATCCTCTGGCTAGCAGTCAGCTCCAATAGATGGCTCAGCGTATTGCCAGACTTTGGTGTGCAAGAATGAGGTTCAAATCTCAATGATATTGATTCAGTAACAAGATTTTATTAAAGAAATACCTTGGGAGTCGTCAGCTGAACCAGACAAGCAGGAAGGCTGTTCAGGGTCCATCCATCTGGATGCAGCCCCAAGCAACCCGGTCTGAGCTCCTCACTGCTTTGAGCAGATCCAACTGGGGAGACGCCCAAGGTCCTTTACAACCTGAATCACCCGGTAACACTAATTCAATTTTTGGTTTTAGGACACACTCAGTTCCCACATTCAAACCTCGCTCTATGCTCACGCGGACTGTTGAAGTACTTGAAAAAAATCACCTGTAAATCTGACCTGAAATTGTCATGTACTAACATCGTTTCTGGTGCTTCCCACAAAGCTTTCCAAACCTTGAGATGTCACCCACCAAATCTCCCAAGCTGACAACGCTGCCAAGCTGGTGCTTCTGTTGACAAGCGCTCCAGTTACTTGGATAAAAAGTCATGGGCTTCATAACATGTTCCTTGCCTTTCCTTGCAAACACTTGTGCTTTTTGTTTTAATTAGAACTCACTCTTCTCTAGGCCATGGAAAAGTACAGAAGTGAGATGCCCTTTTGAAACATTCACTTGGGAACTGTCAAATAGCAGCAGAGACTGCTGCCTCCAGCTGTTTTTTTGAACTTATTAATTTGTTTCAAAGAAGCTGCGTAAGATCAAAAAGAAAAATAAGGTTAATAGGTGTGTTAACACAATAATGAGCCATTGGGTCGGTGTGCCTCACAACGCTACTGTCTGCTAGTTGGGTACAGCAGCAGTTTTTGACATTTCAGACCATTAAAATACACTTGTAGCCATGGGCCATATTTGAGATATAGAAAATGTCAATTTTCATGACCATTTGCTCTTACGAGCTGAAAAAACTAGAATTCAGTTTCTGGAGAGTTTATATCAGAAAATATCTAACATATGTCAGTTCAGAGGATGAAGATGATCACCTACATTATACCTGGGATTCTACTGCTACTTTCTCTTAGATCAAAACTGACCAGAAAATATTTCTCTGGAATGAACGTACATGAAAATGACACTTAATCCCCAAGAAAACCCAAATAAGCATAACTTATCTTCCTCTCCTAAAATTAACATTTATTTGAAGGTTTTAATCCAGAATTGCAAATGTTGATGCTGAGTAACTGAATACACTTCACTTGTAATGCAATTTCATGCACTTTCATAATACTACAGCATAATGCAGCTTAATGGAATCTTCTGTGTTTCATCATCTTAACACAGTGCCCTGAACTGAGAGAAAATGTGATACCACTAAGCGCACAACTTACGCTTCGTATTTCGCTAGGGCTTAGAAATACTGATCTTGAACTTGGACTCCCATGTGCTCTATGACATACAGATACAAAATGTGTTCCTTCCATGGCTCTGGGTATGTATAGAAATTGCAGAAGGTATTGCTTCCACACTAACCCCTCTGCTTTCAGTTTATTGTGAGACACGACAGAGGTTTACTGGACCTGCACTCTGTGCCAAGATGACCATACTCATGTTCTTATAAAGCCAGCTGCTGCCATTAAGCAACTAAGAGGGCACCAAAGAAGTTTCTGTACTCTGAACTTGACTTACCTCGTGCTTGTCTGGAGCGATGAAATTCAACTGGCCACTTGAGTCATATAATATAGAGAAAGCAAGCTCTAGCACCTCCTGGAACAATACAGAGAAACACATATTAGTGCTGCATGGGAAAGGCATTCATACATTTATGTCTGTCTGTCTTTCCTACCACTTATTCCCCAAAACAAGTGGCAAAAAAATAGGTTATGGCACTCTCCTGCCTGGTCAAAGCTGCAGCAGTAGCAGACCACTGCAACAGACTGGCACTGCAGGAACCCCACCAGGGATGTACAGTCAGAACAAACTTACCCTCCTCAGTGCTGACTGTACATCACTCAGTCACAGATTATTTCAGCGTTTGAGTTTAAATTTGAGCTAGGCAATGGTGAGGACTAAAATCAATATAATGCATAACAGGACACTTGCAACAAACTCTTCAGGAAGACTCACATTTTTTTCGGCTTGTATAGATTAAACTCGCGAAGTTCTGTAGAGTTTGATTCCACGTGTCAAAAATCTTGCCAGGATGGTTAATCTCCTGCTATATACTTATGCTCTTTTCACTGCTGGAAATCTCTTAAATTATTCATTCTCGAGAGATTTCTGTCACTTTGTCTCTACCTGAGCCAGAATCAGCAGCCTCAGTCAAATGGAAATATCCGGGTAGCTTAAAGACCCAAACGAATCTTGTGAAAGGAAAACACCGATCATCTTTTTTCCCCCTCAGCAGTGAAGCTGGAATATCCAAGGTGTCAAAGTGAATTCACCCCGCACTGACCTTCCCTAAAAGTCATGTGGAGCTGGGTTCCTATGGGGAAACTCAACCAACTGGAATAAATAATGAACTTCCAGTGGCCAGCAGTGAACACGTGAAGATGTTATCACGGTTACTGCACACATCACTACAAGTGCTCTTACAAGGATTTCACAACTTGTAAATTAGCTGATACGGATATAATAATTCTGTGGAAAAAAAGACTCGGTTACAGAGGAGAGTGCTGACTTGTAACTATGATCTATATCCTATGTCCTGTTCTTTTTGCCTCTTGGCTTCCTGAGCCCCTTAATACCGACCGCCTTTGCTGACTTACAGCTGCCAGGAGTGACAAAAGCTCTGCTTCTTAAATTTGCTACACTTTGGTTTAAAATGGAAGAATTGAATGGATTCTCTAGATTTCTACCCCTACTGTGGTCTGACACAGACATAGGCCTTTGGGTTTCAGTAAGGGTTATTTCACTTTTCAACTTACGTGGCTAAGAGCAGAATCATAAAATTTGCAATCCTTCGGGATAACCTTAGAATTGTTTTGGTTGGGAAAGACCTTTAAGATCAGAGTCCAACTGTTAACCTAGTGATGCCAGGCTCACCACTAAACCATTTCCCTGAGCATCACATCTACATATCTTTTAAATACCTCCAGGGATGGTGACTCCACTTCCCTGGGCAGCCTGTTACAGTACTTATCAATCTGTTCAGTAAAACTCTTTTCCTAATATCCAATCTAAACCTCCCCTGGCACAACTCAAGGCCATTTCCTCTTGCCCCACAACATCCTTCTCTTTAAGTTTGAGAGATATGGATTTGATGGGTAGACTGTTGGCTGGACAAGGAATTAATTGGCGAGTCGCAATCACAGAATCGCCTTGGATGATCAGAGATCAGGCTTCTCATGGGAAATGCTCTTTATGTCCTCAAATCTAATTATAAGGTCCAACTTGCTGTATTGCCAGGGCACAGGAGACAAGACTATGCTAAATCCCCATGGAAGCTGCAGATACCAATAATGCTGGTACACTCCGCATACAAACGGCTCAGTGAGCCTCTCTATGTTTTAGGCATGTCTCTCAACCACACCCTATTAAGAGTGATGCCCTTCATTACAGAAACAAATTTACCTCTGCCCACACAAACCTGGCATTATCTCCTCATGGAGCGTTAGAAATGACTGACGGAACGCGTCAAGGCATGCAACCGAGGTTGTGAAATAAAACCTATCATTGCAAAAAGGGCTCGTACTGTTGTACTGCAATGTTCCTGAGATTCATGAAGGTCAAAAAAAATCCCACAGGCCTGGCCCCTGAATATTTGTCCTTTGGGAAATCCTGAGGGATTGAAGATTTTGTTCATCTCAAAGAAAGGAAAAGGAGAGAAAAATCCCTGCCTGAAAGAGGAATATCCCAGGAGGCCATGGGTTTGGTCATTCCCGTTTGTTGCTGAAGATTAAGACCACAGCCATGTTAAATTTGCTTGCCAGAGCCAGAAGATTTCCTCACACAGAACTATCTGTACATGCAGCAGCAGGGAACTTGTTCAACCAGTGTGAAATAAAAGAAAAGTTGCAGGAGAAGAGGGGAGTGAGAAGAACCACTTCTGCTGACTAAAGAGGTATCAAGCCTGAAGCCTGACACATCAGCAAATAAAGAGTGATAGAGGAACACTAAGAAATACATGGCAATGTTTCTTCCAAGTTCTTCTTTCATGATTTCTTCTGAAGGTTGCAAAAATAATTTCCTTTAAATTCATTAATATTACTCTAGAGTCAGAAATAAGACTTTGAAATGAAACTTAATTTAAAATCACAAGCAAGGTGAACAACAATGAATTCAGGTCTGGTCCTATCAAGTCATTCCAGCTTCATATGCATGCAAAAGCCAATTCACTTTAACTCTTATTTATTTCTAAATGGTCCCACTGGAAGAATAACGGCCATGTGCTGAAGCCTTTGTTACGGACATTCTGCCAATTCCAGCTACATTCATAACAGTGGCATTCTGCCACCCAATTTTCTTTTCTGACAATGAATAAACATCAATGTGGTCATTATATATGTGGAAAGAAAGCACAGGAGGAAAAGGCCTCTTAAAAAACCACATCACCAATCATGAGATTTCAGGAAGCGAAAGGTTTCATACACCAAAGTCAGCTGTGTCTGGCTTTTTTTTTTATATATTTTTTTTAATTTTCATTCCATTGTCCACATTAACCTGGTACTCTGCAAACAACATGTTATTCCTATGATGTTGTTTAAGAAGCTGCAATACTGTACATGACATTTTGATTGGGATGACAACTAATTTCACAAATTCTGTAATTCTCAGGGGAAGAAAAACAAGGAACTGAGGAAACAAAAAAAAAAAAAGGCCACACCATCAAAAACATCACACCAGAAACTGTAAATGCATCAAAATTATTATTGCCTGGCTCACGAATGGAATGCCCCAGCCGGGCATGCAGCCATGCTACCTATCAACTCCTGTTCTTCACATCCCCAGTCAGAAGTTTTATGCCAGTCCAAAGCAATTTTAAGTGAGGAAATGGGGCAAGGCTGACAACTGAGGACAAACCGATCTGCAGCTTTGCTATTTAGCATTAAATACATCACTGCTCCATAAAGATGACACATTTCCATCACTGACACCCACCACTTTCCGTCTTCTTATCTCTCCTTTTTGTGCGGACATATGAGTGCTAAGACAAGGAAGGACTAAAAATACTTTATATGCAACATATAAATGCCCCAGCCAAATGCTGTGGCTGGTTCAGCTGTAAGATAAGGTAGGAGTTGTACGCAATCTATTGTGTGCATGTCTGTCTTAGCCTCCGATTCAGAAAATCGACAGGCAAAAATACTGCCGGGATTCTTTTTTAACTCGCTTGGCTTGACTGCTTCGTTTCCAACCATGTTAAGTTAACACTGCAAGGAGATGATGGCATCCTGATAGACTTAGAGCAACTCCTGTGTATGAGAAAAAAGTGCAAAGAACACTCGAGATGCTCTGTGTATCTGTGTATAGTTAAGGAAATTAAAGTTGCAGCTATGAAGATGTAGTTTTAACAGTGCCTTTTCATATTCTATGGTTTCCATCAGACCCGTTTTTTCCAGCATTTATTTGAACACTTGTCCTGGTTTTCTGTTTAGTGATTTTTACTTTCCAGTTTAGTCTCTTCTAAAAGGCTGCACTTTCTGAAGTTAGCAGCATGTTTTTGCAGACAGTGTGTGCTACTGGCAGTGATAACACCTCATGTTTGCAGTTACTGCCTAGGACTGGGATGCAGAAAGGCCGGGGGGGTAGCAAACAGGACAGGTGACCAACAAGAGTATTCCATTCTATCTACATCATATTTAGTATAAATTAAGTGATCATGAGAGTTTCTGTCCTTTCTTTTCCTGCAATGGCCGGTGTCCACAGAGGACTCTTTCCGATCTCCTGCTTTTGATCCGGATCCTGAGGACTCGAATCCAGCTCCCTGTATCCAGCTCCTGCCGCTGCTGAGCCTGGGGCTGCCCCAGTGCCTCCTGCTCTGCAGCATCAGTGGGGATTGATATCGGGGGAGGGAGTCAGGTTTGATATTGAGATACTATCTTTAGTTGTATATAGTTTATTTTTATCATTTCACTATTATTTCCATTATTGTTTCATTAAAGCTGTTTTACTTTTTATTTTCTAACCCATAAGTCTCTCTGCCTCATTCCCTTTTCCTTCTCGTTTTGGGGGGGAAGAGGGGGTTAGAGAGCATCTGTCTGCATTTAGTGGCCAGCCAGCCCTAACCCGCGACAACACTAAATGCAGGCATTTTATTTTTAAAGCATTGAAGCAGGAACTCTTAACTTCACTATTTTGTCCACCAAAATATCTTTCTTGTCAGTTCCCAAATTGCTCAGTTTCAGGTAACTAGAAATTCTGATTCAAATCTTCTGGTCTGGTTCGCAGACCTCCAGGCGTGGTTCTAGGTCAGCCTGAACATCGTTAGAGCTTTGCTCTTTCTCATAAGTTCAGACAGTATGATCTGACAAAAAACTTACGAACATGCCTCATACAATATGGTATGAACACCTTCACCACTAAAGATGTCAGACTTTGCTAGCAGCTCAATTTCATCTTGCTGCGGTGGCAATTCTTTCTAATGAAAGCTCTACAAGGTTCTGGCACTATACAGTTTGAGTCCTACTGTCAGTTTACAGTTCTTGAGCTGAAACTCTGACAGATAGCATAAATCAAATTTAAGCTGACTACTGTCTCCTACATATTTTTTCCCAAATGCCCTGCTGCACACACCCTTTATACCTCCTTAATTGCCCAGTATTTACCCCTGACATCCTTTTGCTGGCAGTTATTTTTCTACCTGACTGGACCTGAAAGTGTCATCAGCTGGATATTAATTGCAATTCTGGCATGTGCCAGTGTTCACCAAATGTGAACTCATCAGAGCATACAGCTGGAACAAAGTAGTTATTCATCGGAGCAGGTACCAACAGTCGTTGCTGGTCTGCTCCGTGGCAGCAGTCAAAACTGCTTTGCTTTAGAGGCAGAAGACTTCACTACTAAATACTGAAATCTGAGTACAGGATAGTAGGTTGTCCCAATAATTCAACTCAAATAGTCTGAGGTGAAAACAGAGCATGTGTGCACACACAGAAAGGTGGCAGGCTCGAATGAAAAATGCTGGTATTAGCTCGGGGAAGGTCGAGTTGACAAGCTTTGTGTTCCACAGGGTGTTTGTTCGTAACAATTTGAGAACCATACCTTGTTTTGTTTAAGAGCTCCTTTCTCCTTCATGTGAGGGCAGTCTTTGCCAGTCACAACAGCTTTTATATCTGCCACTGGCACTGTATTAAAAAGAAACAAAAGCACAAACCAGAAAATTAATTTTAACTAAGGTGTGCAAAAGCGACAGTCTAAAAAAGAGGCAAGACTAATGCATTAAAATTGCCACCTCTTGCCGTTTCCAGGCTGCTGTAAGAAAGAAAACTGGAAGAAAACAACCAAAACAGAAACTGGTGAGTCTTGACAAAATTTCAGTCATCTGCATAAAAACCTCTGGAGACTACTTTGGGTAAGAGTGTTTCATATAGATATGTACCCATGTCTGGACAGTTTTTGTGTCCTTCTGTATCTAGAAAATATATACTGTTTTCTGCCTTATTAATGTACTATGCCTGCCCTGTTGCTGCTCTTTCCTAGGCATTCAGGTAACGTCTCTGCTGGAGAGAGGCTGCTGAGTAAGTTGAACCGTACCTCGATGCTGTTGTCCTCCTGTTAACACCTGCATGAATTTTTCAAACATTTTTTATGTCACTCCCGTCAGCAATTTTTTTGCTTTCTGGTACTAACAGGAATAAGGACTACTAAGGCTTATAATGACCCATTCCAAGTGCTTTAAAATGTGAAAGGATCAGAAATCACTGGGGAAAAAAAAAAAGTAAGAAAAAAAACCTCGAAGCTGCTGCCACTCAGGCCACTGATAGAGTGAGCTCACTAAAACATAAATTTCTCTGAGTTTCAAGTGCAAGTCAATTTTTCAACAGTAATTGCATTATGGAGAATCTATACATTCCATAATACAATACAGTCAGAGAGTGACAGTTTCTACAATCTGTAAATAATTCATTATCCTTTTGGCTGCAGAAAAGCATCACATATATAGAACAGCATAATAGTACGAAAATCTGTTACTGTCCTGTTCTTTACAAACTCTTAATGGAAACACTGAAGGGGAGAAATGCATTTTCTCTTCCAGGAGCACTATGTATTTTATTATAGATTACCTCTGCACTATGGTCAAATGGATAACATGGGCTATAATAAACACTTTAAAAGGTCTTTCTTTGCATGGAAAATGAAAAGAAATGGAAGTTATTTGGCCCTTCACTATTCAACCACTCCTGCCTTTAGTCTCAGCATTCCGTGCTGTGGCGTTGCTGGCTTTTTATGTCTCTGGCACAACCCTACTTTTTGGTCAAGTAAAGATACTGAGAGAAGAGAGTGAACTGGAACAAACCGGGAAGTAAATAAAATTGACTGCAAGCACGGCAGAAACATCTTCTTAAGAAGACAGAGTTCCTGCGATTTGCTAAAGATGCCCAGAAAAACAGTTTCTCTGCTTGCATAAGGTTGTTTTTTTTCAGGTTAGGCTTTTCTCCAGGTTTCATATGCTTGATCTCTGTGATCTGGAATGCAGTTACTATGAGAGATCACAGATTGATGCGACATCCTGATCTTTATTTATCTGGAACGCTTCGAAAAAATAAAATCAAAAGACTTCAGAGGGTATCAGAAGCTGACTACAAGATGCTGGAGGGTGTGAGCACAGATGTGATGTGCTCACAACAGACAAAGCACTGAGAAAGCTGTTCTCTGTCCCAGCTGGAGCCTGCACAGTTTGTTAACTCTGTCAGCCTGAAGAGAGGTGACATTCACAGAAGCAAAAAGGTTAAACCTCCGCCATTTATTTTCAGAGATAGACATGAGTTATTCAAATTGACAGAGTATGCAAAATGCCCTACGTCACCTCTCTTGGTCCTTGATTTTCTTACCCACCTACTCTCTTTTATCTCTTGACCTGCTCTCAAATGTTGGCAATCTGGTCATTGTATTCAGACCTTAATAGTTCAAAATTCAATATGATTCTATACAAAGAACATCAGAATATTTCTGAAAAATATTCTGTAAGACTCCCAAGACAGTTTGGCCTGACATGCTTCCAACAACAGTGCCACTTCATAACCTAGAGTCTTGTGATATTCTCAAGTTTGTTTAATTAAACTCTAATGTGGGTGGTAAAACCTGCACCCTTCTTATGCTGAAAAACTAAGATATTGATGAAATAACCGTATCTCTCCCAAACTGCATCAGTGTCTGCTCTGCCAGCAGGTATGCATGGGGAACACGTGGATCCGTCCCAGTGATTTCTAAAGTCAGAGCCCTCTGTCCCTGTGGGATCCTGACATTCCCAAGTAGGCACAAGAGCCTATGGAAAATGAAAATGCAGATGAAGCTCACAGACAGGGTCAGGGCTTTGAGTGGAAGCGTGCCCAAAGCAAACAAATCTGGGAACTGCTGGTCTCATAACTATGCCTGCAGCTCAAGGGCGACCTTCATTCTTCCATCATTCTGACACTGCTGTAACATTCAAGGGCTGTTTATCTAAGTCTCATGCAAAAAAGCAGCCCCTTCCAAGTACCAACACAGCAACGTGAGCCCCTGTCCTACATTCTGCCAAGACTGCAGCAAGAGTGTCAAACATCCTTGAGGCAATCTGTAAGACAATGAAAAACAAGGGAACGTGACTGTGAGCTGCCAGGGCTCCAGCAGCAGAAAGGCTGAGGCTGGGACCACGTAGAAATTTTCAAAAAAGTGCTGCCTGGAGACATGTTGGGGGAACAGCAAAGAGAAACAATTCATTGTTTTACTAATATACAGGAAAGTTCAAATCACCAGCTTTTCTCCTTTCTCTATTTTCAGGCTAGAAAGATGTCCAACTTCTGCCAAATTAGTCCTTCTGCTATGCCATGAAAGAAGTGGAGCTAACAACTAAAATACTTGTACAAGAACGTCTAATCCGATAATGTCAAGAATGTCATTTATTACTAATGGAGGTTCAGAGAAGAACAAAAAGAAATGATTCCTTATTTAGTGCTTGATTTCTTGAAATAACTTTCTGGTGACAGAAATACAGTGGTCATTATTCCTGTTATCATAGAAAACTTTACCAGGACTGCAGGTTAAACTTCTACAACTCATGTTTAAGGACAAACGAGAAATTATCATGAGAGTATAATTTTTTTGACAGGCTCCAAAATTACTTTTATCCATAAAACCATCCCAACAAACTCCCTAGTAAGAGTTGTCACAGAGGCATTTCCCTCCCAGTTGGGCACACAGTAATGGTGAGGTCCTCTCAACACTGTTCACAGCAATGTGTCATCTTTAAGTCTGCTTCTCATAAGAGAAAGACCTCTGCCTGTCATGGATTTCTCCTCCAATAACTGTTTACCACAGAAGAAACATCTGTCTCTGTGGACAAGAAGTGATTCTGAACATGCCCACATATTTTCATTTGATATCTGCTGTCAGATGAGCAATGAAAAACTGCGTTCCTTGCCATGAAATGCATGACATTTCCAAGCTGAAAGAAATTACAAACTTATTGGAAAGCTGAGCTCAGTCCTCACACGCAGTTGCCAAAACCAAAGAGCACCATTTGAATGCTTCAGGAAATGTCCTCTGCTCGGTATCTGCTGATAATCATCTGTGTTAAAAGAAACCTACTACAAGTTATAAAGAGGAACTAGCAAGAAGAAGCAAAACTAATGCAATCTTTGCGCATGACTTACATTTATCTTGCAAGGAATCATGTGGGACTTCTCCCTGTGGACTTTCTTCCAAGTCTCCGTAGTGCAAGACCTTGTGATTGGGTGAAAGTCGACAGTACCAAAATTTGTCTGTTAAAATAAATGCATTAAACAAGATCACTAACATGTCTTCATCAGCATTATCAACTGCACAGGAGAAAGCTTACTGAAATGAGGCATACAGGGAAAGACTGTCTTTTTTCTTTCAGAAGGAGGAATGGGTGTGGTATATAGAAAGCAGAGCAGAGGCTCTGCTCAGTAATTTTACTTGATTAAATGAAGCTGGTATTAATCTACCATTTTTTAAATTGAATGGCTCCAAAATAAATACTAGCAAGAAACAATCGACTTAGCTTTACATGATACTATTATTAGGGACCGAAGACTGGCAAAGTAACCATTGCCTTGAGTGGATAACTTTTAATATACCCATAAAAGCCTCATTTTTAGCACTCACTATGTGAAAACTAAGCCCTGCCAGCTGTCTTGTGTGGGACACCCAAAAACTGATACATTTGAAATATCCCATACTTAACGAAAATTATGACTCAGGTCTTTTTATAGACATGGGAGAACACCCCCATATTCGTGGAGGGACTGGACATAATAAACATGCAAAGATTTAAAAAGCAGACATTAACTCCCTTGTCCTGCAGACAATTCAGTGCTTTGCATGATCACAAACAGAGGTGTGATCATGCCATCACACTCCAGTTTGTGTTTTGCCCTTTCCTAGGAGATCTCCTGCCATCTCCTGCTTCAGAGGATATAATTCCCCTTAAGAATATTTGTTTAAACCAGCTCCTGGGAAGAACATCACCTTTGCAGAGCCTGGCCACCATGCTAGGGCAGTGCTTCCTAATTCACTTCCTGAAACGGCAAGAATGAGGTGACTCTTCTTTGTCAGACCACTTTCTATTTAATAAATAGATCACATAACGTTGTTGCAACCAAGCTATAAATCTCCAAAAGCTCAGAGCCAGGCGAGCTGTTAAAAAGTTTGCATAGAGGGCCAGAGGGTTTCCCCGGTTCTGTCCTTCCCTTGTTGTTGGCAGCGCTGATGCTGAACCAAGCAGTACTCAAGGGACAATTTAGGGGAAATGTCAGCACTGACACAGCCCCATGGTGCTGTGATGACCAGGAGCGAATGAAGCCACAGTTTGATGAAGCACCGGAGAAGCTACAGAACCACCATATGAGTTCTTTTGGGATGTGAGCAAAGGAAGGACTTCTTGCTCTGTTAGTAAAATATTAGCTTCATGGACCCAACGTCTTCCTAAAGGACACTCTCCAGTTCCTTGGCCAGCCTTTTAAAATGCAATGAAACACAAAGAAAGGCAATTTGGCTTTGAATGGCAAAAGTGGTATTCAGTGTGCCTTTTTAAACTGCTTTGTCATAGTCACTAAAAATATCTGGGGCAAAAAGCCCCACAGACTTCAAACAACTTTCTGATTGTGCAGCCCCTTCTATAGAAAGGTTTCAGAAGACCTCATAAACTGCTGCCGAAGGCTCAAAGTGGCAATGAGAGAGATTCTGGTTATCTATCTCATGGGCATGCACAGCAACTAAAGATTTATACTGAATCTGCCAGTAGACCATCATGTCCCTTGCCCACCTAAAGGAAAGCCTCCAGTAACTAGCAGGAGGCTTTCACGTCTGGCTTTAACGGCAACCTCATTGATTATTAGGCTGCACAGAGGAAAATGCCTTTCCAACTGCAAGATTAAACCAGTAATTTTTTCCTAATAAAAGCCAACATGGTCTTGTTACCTTCTCAATGACATGAAGACAATGCAACTCAAAAAACCCCCATAACAAATAATGAATTACTTCCAGTTTAGCACAAATGAGGCTGGTGGCGTTGGCAAGAGTGTGAATAGTTTGGCTCTTTAGCCTCTGTTTTGGTAACCTTGGTTCTGTTTCAACACCCTGCTCTGACAACAGAAGTGGGAAACCCCCCTCAGTGAAAACATCTTACTTTGTTTTTAGGAAGGGGTGGCTTTATGGCTCTCAAGGCTTGTGGAGCCTTTTATAGCAACTCCCCATAATCCAAGGTTAATTAAAGAACTAACAGTGAGACTGTAGCTTGAAGCACATCCATCTCTATTCTCCTGTGGGCTCACTAATAACTGCCACCGTGCCACAGCCACCCTGGCAAAGGGGAAACCTTAAATGAAACCTACAAATATAACTAATGAGGTTCCGTCAGCTGCAGCCACTAAATGACTGCACCAGCCAGGCCGGGGACAGTGATCAGCACGTTAGTGATGGGAAGTAACCCTTGCTTCTATAACCACCTCAGCCTCACCAGCTGAGGTGGTTTTTTTCAGTGGTACATGATGTTACAAACAGTTTATCAGACAATATCTCACTTAAGTGCCTTGAAGGGGAAGAGTTTTGAATAAAATGCATTTTATTTTACTGTCATGCAGGCGCTGAACACAATTTTATCGGGGAAGCAGTGTGTAAAATAATGCTGCAGTCAAAGTAAAAATTTTATTAAATTGCTTCCACTGACAAAAAGGGTGAAGAAATCTTAATTACAGAGCAAAACAAGAGGCAAAAAAATAAGCAGAAGAAAAAGCTCTTTTCTACCACGATTATAATGCAGTATTTATAAACCAAAGAAAAACTACTGTCCAAACACTCCAGAGCTCTTCAACCCAAGTCCACAGAGCAGAAGAGGCTGTAAAGATGGGACAGGCATTTCTCAATAGACGTCATGGCCCACAGCTCGCACGTCTGTGTGTACGTGCAGAGCTGGAGCCGAGCAACTGTCTGTTCAGTACATTGTTAAAGGTTAGAGATGAGGTTAAAAAAAATAATAAAAAAATCCCAAACATCAAAATCAGCTACAATTTGGCTAGAAAAGTATTATTTCAAACTGTGACCAAATAGGAGGACTCAGAACATTTTGCTAGTGGGCTACAAAGTGCTTGGCCATTCAAATAGCGTGTTTCCAAGTGCATTAATGGCCAATGACTCATATTGCCCTCAGCAACGCTGTCCCCGGTAAAGAAGAGCTGTCCTTAGTACAGAAGTGCTCTATAGTTAGAATCTGGGGAAAAAATAACTCAGATATGCATGGACAGAAGTCCAAGAGTAGACATTTTATCCCAAGGTATATCCCATATGACTAAAGAAGTTTTTTGTTCACAGAAAATCTTCCTCGTGGATTTAGCAACAGGAACACACCTTTAAATATATCAGTAAAAACATATGTATCTGCATAGAATTTAGATTTATGTAGGCAGACTTGCCCTTTCACTGTGTTGTCTTTCTCCAACACTACTGCAGTGACACATTTTCACTGTTCCTGGCTTTAACTGCTCAAGTGAAAGCCAGGAAGCCCTGCAAATGACTGGCAAATAATTGACCTGTGGCAATGCTGGAAGCATATTTGGTTATCCAGTTCCTCTCAGCAAGTCACACACTCACAGAATATTATTGTTTATGGGGCTATGGAGGGTGGGATGGAGTAGCAGTAGCAAAGAGGCTTGGTAGAAAAAAAGCAAAGCGTGTATTCTTGTTCAGAAGCATCAGGTACTTATCCTAGCAAGAGACAGAAAACCTGTCTTCACTTGATTTCTCTTTCCAGCTTACTTCCATGGTGCCTTGTCTTTTTAATTTAATGGTGTGTATCACCAGGCTTTCCCTCCCTTCCAAAAAATTACTGCTCAAGAAACCTCATCCTTAACTGCAAAACCACATCAGTAACAAGCAATTTCTCTATAATCTTTATATAGCTAAAAGGGGAATTTACTTCCAAGAGTGCACCCAGCAACATAAACTACAAATGTCCTGGATGACAGCATCAGAGGTATCTATAATCCTCAATAAAATGCCTTTATCTACTACTTAGCCCTACAGGAAATAATAACTTTAGGGGATGTAAAGTGCTTTGCAGGCTCTCATTTTAGTCTTCTCTCCCTTTCTTTTAGGAATTAAGGAAGAAGAGAGATGAATAGATCTTCCTTTCAGCTGATGTCCATGGTCAAGGAACAAAGAGAGGATTTGTAGAGCTTCATGATCTGCTGTTGAACAATGACCAGGAGGGCAGGTTAGATTTTGCTCTTTCGTTTCCAGCTGACTAAAAATGCTTAATAAAACCAGGAGTTAGTGCTGCAGTTCTCCTATGAGACCTTGCAAGGGAAAGGCCATACACTCTTTGAAAGTGTTAAGGATCCTGCTGGAGCAACAATGATATTTCTGAATTTCTGCTACAGAGAGATCCTGCTGATATGATAATCCTGTGCTGAAACACAAAAGGAAGAGATCTGACTACAGATACCTCACAGCTTAATCTTCAGCATCCCCCCAAAGAATCACCTCTTGGATTGGAGGCTTTCCAATGCCAAGTATATATGAAAGTGTTTCATCTCTTCTCTAAAGACCGTATGAGGCTGTAAACTCCCTGCTCATTTTTTTGTAAGTTAATTTTTTTCATAAGTCAATTTTTTCAACTTGCTATGACTATCCATGTGTGTCCTACCACATGTTCAAACAACAGACTTAACAGGAGTTTGCTCTGGAGTCTTTATCACGGGATAATGCCTGTTAATTATTTTAAATGAGCAATTTAATGCTTTCAGCTTCTCCTGTGTAGAGTATGTTCAGGCTCTTGTACAATCCGTAGATCTGTGACATTTGTTCCAGTCTTGTCTCAGGGGAAAAAGAGAGAATCAAGGAAAGGGGAAAAAAGCTATGTACACACTATAGTAAAAATATCTGCCTGATCTTACTACTCTTACAAGTAGGTTGTCCCATAACAGGCAACTCGTGATGCCTCACAGAGTTCCCCAGCTCCATTTCAGCTCCGTATCAACTTGAATGGGCCACGGCCCTTTGAGGGCCTCAGTAATGCTCTGTGGTGAGTTCAGTGGGAGCAGTGGGCAGGTGAGAGGAGAGGGGAGGGTGGGGTAAGGCTGACAGGAGACATGCTTGGGAATTTGGGACTTTACTATTTTTATCAGGACATTCAGAGGCATTATCTGAAAGCTTGACTGTCCCAATGTTTATTATCATAAGTTACACCCCTGGCCCTCCATTCACTTTACTTCCTTTCCTAGTTCTTTGACATCAGCAGCCCTGGTCTTAGAGCTTTCTCTGCTTGGGGCACAGGAGACTCTGTAGGTTAAAGGCTGATTTCTAAAGACCTTCTTCTGGTGTTTAGTCCTTGTGGCCTCATGCACCACCTTCAGTAATGGTCGTGTCTTCTCCCTCCCAGGGGATAATTTACACTTCTGCTTCAGGGAATACAGAGAGTCTAACATAAATTACACACAACTTTTTAGGGTATGCAGAAACATGCCCCTCTAAATGGGCTTGCATCTGACAAAAAGAGATTTCAGAGAAGACATAATCTTTGAGGCACAGTCACATGCTTTATTTATTTCCAAAGAATCGTTAACTTTTTTTGGCCCTGTATAAACATGACATCAAAGCAATTAATCTGGTGGACTATATGATTCACTCTGAGGTATGATACGTAACAGCCTTCTCAACTGTGGACCAGAAGATTGCATTTTTTGTTTGGGTTTTCTTTTCAGTTTTCATTTTCCACTTCAACTCCACTCACGTAAGTTGAGTCATTTTATACCTGCTAAGGCTTTTGATCCTATAAATCATGAACTAACAACAGTTTAAGATAAAATAAACAGTCTGTCTTCCTCTTGGAAATCTGCCAAAAGAGCATTTGCCACAAACCCAGCTCCTTCCCTAGAATTTCAGTCATTTGGATTAAGGCTCCGAGAGGAATAAAATAAACAACCCTCACTACTGATAGGCAAACCAGACTATGCATTCCTTCAGCTACTTTCACTCTGTGAATACGCTGCTGAAGGGAACACATATATCATGCCTCCCTATGATATCTGTATGAAAAGTCATAGTGAAATATTAATATTCTGTCACAGTGGAGCATTAATATTCTTTCCCTAAGCCCTGTGCAGCGGGCTTCATAGGTGTTTGTAGGCTTGGCAGAGAGGATATGAAGCTGCCATCACATTTTTTCTGCAACTCAATCCTTTCATAAAGGCTTTGACATTTTCCAAAATAACCTCCCTACACTAAGGAAAATTGCCTCCTTGTCTCTAAGGAAGGAGGCATTGCAGGGATACTTTTCTTTGTGAAAAAAGCAGATTTCCCCAATTGATCTGAAGGTCCCAAATATTGATCCTTTCAGTTCTTTTTCTCAGCTTTTGTATTGTATTTGCAGTGGAAAACAAATGGCAGTCTGAATCCTCATAAAATGAGGCCTTTAAAAGGAAATTTTTGGTTACAACTTCTAATTAATCTGCTGAATTTACACTATGTCCACATTATTTTGTCCAGAGAAAGAAGTGTGCCTCTCTGAGGGCAAAAGAACCATAGAGAGTTTGATTGTATAAATGAGCTGTAAATCTAGCACTGAGCAATGATGTATAAAATTGGGAAAATAATCTCCTCATGTCAATCAAGTATTCATCTGAAGGTACACAAACTACCGATCCAAGGGCTTCTTAAAAGCATATTTAAACACCATAATATACTTCAATGTATACAGTAATATAAGACAAAACCCAAAGACAGGCAGTACTAGAGGGAGGGGTGCAGAATGAGCTCATCACATATATAAAGGTGGTCCAAATCTCAAAGATTCAAATTCTGGTTACACAAAGTTTCATTCCTGCAGAGCCAGAGGTTTTGGTTTAAGATGAATGAGAAGCCTGGACGTCCAGGCAGGAATCGAAATACTCAGTTCAGAATGCAAGACTGCAGGCCTGAGATTTTTGTGAAATACTGGACTTGCTCCAGATGATCTGCGTGACAAAGCCAAAACCAGCCCCAGGGAAACACAGTAAATCCTACCATAACTGGAACTAGCAGATGCATTCAGATGCCCACTGTTAAAAGCAGCCAAGACAGCACTACAATGAAAGATTTCACCAGTAAAAGTAGTATTCCTCATCTCAGCTTTCAGACAAAAGTGACAATAAAAGGCCAGACTAGGTAGCTTGAGCTTTACCTTGCCGACGCCGACTGTTGAGTTTCCTAAAGCAGGTGCCCTCCACAAGTCGATTGAGACGTTGCTGCTTGATCAGTTCTAAGATCTCAGGCTGAATCTTCTCTTTTAGTTCCCTTGGGAAGACATAAAGTACACACTTGTCAAATTCAACCTAAGAGCATCCTCCTTCCTCTGAGACAGACTCTCACCAGATGTTACTGCAAGGAGTTTGAAGGGGACAACAGTCATGGGCAGGTCCAGGTCAGAATTCAGTCTGCTCCAGAAAAAAAACAACCAAATCTCTATAACAAAGAACGAGAGTGAGGATATCTCCATTGCAGACATCTCTCTGCTACGACACCAGTGTATGACTCAGGCAAGTCACTTACTTCTTACTTTACTCATCTAAAAATAACACTCGCTATAATGCATCGACAAGTTTTTCTGCGGCAAATAACGTTCCTTCTTCATAGAAACACTTAAACACAAATAAGCGTGAAGCTTATTTGAGGGTCTGTCACCTTGTGTTGCATGATTCTCTCCTGGTATGCTTTACTAGCTTTTTTAGGACAACACAAGAAGGTTAAAACACATTGTGAAACAACAATAAAAACCAGCAAGCAATGAGCTAAAATAACGACCAGTGTTATATGCTTGTTCTTAATTCCACACTATCCAATTAATTTATTACTATCAGAATTTTTTGGAAGACTAATCCATGACTAGGGATTGCTCAAGGATCAAATTTTACCCTCACCCAGGAGAGCAGAAACCCACAGTGCATTTAGAAATAATATTACATATACTTCAGAAAATCCATTTTCTACATCTTACTTTGATAAGAGTTCAACATGCCAAGAACTAGGTAGAAAATATATGGACATAATATTTGAAGTTTGATTTTGTACACCATCACAGGGATTCACAGATGTCTGAATTCATCATTTATATCCTCACTTAGATTCATTAGAAATACATAAAAGACAGGTTTAAACATCAACTCGACAGCAAGCCTAGTAAGATTAAAAAAGGACTGTATGCACAGAGGATTCATAAAATATGAAGTGTGTCAGAACCATAATTTTGCCTTGCTGTGCAAATTAGGTAATACCAAAAATCATTCTGTCTGGCAGTATGTTCCAGAAATCATCATCAAAAGGAAGCAAAGTTGTGGTATCCTGTAGAGACAACAAAAATTTCTCCTCCTGAAAACTTAGGGAGCCCAGTCTCTGCTTATTTCTACATTTACTTGGATCCTATACCTGCCAGACCCCAGCTGAAATCACTGGAAGGCCTCTGCCTTTAAAACAAAAATGCCATCTTTCCCCCCAGGTATTAACAAAATGGTTGGAGTTCCTGATGAGTAACCCATTGCATATTTACAAGCTGTAAAAATCCAGCTGGTCAAAAATCAAGGAAGCATTGTAACTACAGAAATGGGCCATTAATAAAATGTGACAAATAATAAAATATATTATTTGTCCTTTAGGATAATTTTCAAGCACAGTGGTCTTCTCATTGGGAACAAAGATACCAACATGCTGAATGGCTAAATATTGAGGTTAAAGGAATCTTGTGCTTGAATAAATGTTTTGCCTTTACTGAGCTGATGAGCTTTTCCCCATTTCTCAGGTGAAAGCCTGAGCAGAAGCTCAGGAGCAGTGGTAAAACAGTGTGGATTACTCAGTGGTCCAGGTTGCAGACCTAATCTCCAGCTGGACTGATTTAAAACATTCAAGACTGCTACGAACAGTTTGGATATTTAGGTAGTTTAATTCAGAAATTGGGTGATTATCATTAAATACATGTTAGAAGTATCATAACATCATAGTTGTGAGCCTCTACTGAAAAAGCAAAAATGAACGGGTCACCCAGCTCACTTACATCTTACTGCCTGCACTTACTGACCTCAGCAGCTCATGTCAACACATGGTGAAAGGCCTAGAGAACAAGTCCAGGGGAGGTTTAGAATGGATATTAGGAAAAAATTATTTACTGAAAGGATGGTGAAACATTGAAACAGGTTGCCCAGGGAAGCGGTGGAGTTGCCATCCCTGGAAGTGTTCACAAAATGTGTAGACATGGCACTTTGAAACATTTAGTGGTCATGGTGGTGTCGGGTTGACGGTTCAACTTGTATGATCTTAGAGATCTTTTCCAACCTTAATAATTCTATGATTCTGTGGTTATTCTGACTGGTATGGGCTTCAGCTACTTTTCAGATATGGTGACTCGAGATACATTTTTGCAAGGTGATCCTGTTCCTCTCTGTCACAGTTTCTATTCCACCAGAAATGAGGCAGAAGAAACCACAGCACACAGATGTGCTTCTTTGAATGTTTGTATTTCCTTCAGAAAGCCATCTGAAGGCAAGTGAATTCAGTTACTCTGGGTCAATGTCTAAAGACAGGAGTGTCTAAAAAAATAAATAATTCCCTGTACAAGAAAGAGGTCCTTCTGCCTAATTTTAAAATCAGACAGGAACAATGAGCTAAAGGAAGAGCAAAAATGTAAATCCATTCTGTGAAAATTTTATTTATGGTCCTTCAAATGACATCAGCTTAACAGTTTATGCCTTGCAAAGAGAGACAGAGAACAAACTCAGAAAGTCTAAGGAGACAGTAGCTTTAAAATTTGCTATTAGTTTCCTACAGTGTTCCTGTCACATAAAGAATGGCAAAAGTTAGTGGGCTGGTAAGACAAAGAGTTAAGGGAACCACACAGTAATATATATGATTGCTAATTTTCTGATCTCACTGATCTCGACACTACAGGCAATACTGACATCAGTTACTTGCTTTTAAAATAACAGACCTGAATTGCTGGCAAAACTGAAAATCACTAGAAATTATTTTTAAATTATTCAGATGATACAGTTCTTCAGCACTAGTTATATCTGTCCTCAGCTTTTGCCTTTCAGTTTATAGTTAAGACTCTTTTTAGCCCTTTTCCTTCCACAATGGGGCATATTACAGACATTTAAATCATCACAACACAACTGAAGAGTAATCCCAGAACTGCTTTCACGTGTTTTGCCCTTTTATCTTTTTGCCTTATAGCTATGCCCTCTCCTAATTACCTCAGGCACACAGAGCAGGCATAAGTGACTCTTTCTAACATTGCAGAGAAACCTGTAAGATAGAAAGCCGAGAGGTATCCACATCCCTCCCTCTATTTCCCAGTATGTTGCTGATTTTCACACAGATGTGACTTAGCGATGGCTTCCCAGCTGACATTAACTCATCTTTAACCAGCAAAACTCCACTTGGATGTTAGGTCCTTACCCAGTATTAACCCATCTCTGTTGCCATTTAACATGTCAAGGATTCCTAGACACCTTCTTCCACAGCCAGTCAAAATGTGATGCTTTCATCATTTCGCTGCGGAATGGCAGTCTGAATGACCAATAATGATCCCAGAATCTTGAATCGATTCTGTTCTGAAGGACTTTTTGTTTTCCCTAATCAAAAGCAGAAATTGAAAAAAAAGTCACCTCACGTGACACCACAACGCTCATATAAAGGAAACATTTAATCCTTGCAAATCAAGGTTGTTGTAGTCATGAGGATCTAAGGCAACACTTTGCAGCTAACGTTCAAATCCAACTTATCTGAGGCTTCTCTCACTCAGCAGCTTGAAAACTTACAACCTCAGTTTCACACAATGAACAGCAAAAGAAAGACCTCTATCGTGTTCAAGGCAGGAAAACCTATCACCTGATTGCCATATTCTCATGCAGAATTAAACCAGACTTTACATTCACCATTGTGCACAATCCTTTTTAGTATATCTGCAAGGCTTTAACACATACAGCACAGCCACGATTGCACCCTTCACTCACAGTCTCTTCGTACAATGAAGCCATGATTCTGTACTTCTATCAATTGTGCCATCTATGCAATTTGAGAGAGTTTAGTACAAGGAATCAAATCAAAGGGTAAAATGAAAGAACCATTTCTTTTCACAGCCAAGAATAAGTGATCACGGATGCAATCAAAATGCAAATGCATAGAGTTAAATCTCTGCAAATGCAGTTGTGATTGCTTAAACACCTTATCGATTTCCTTAGCCTTTTATAGCCTTTAGGCTTAGCCTTTGTCCTGAATCTGAAATGAGTCTCTGGCAACACTTCAGTGGCTTTTAACTCTCAGTGTTGGCTGTTTTACTCATTCCATAATGGGGAAGGAGACTCCACACTGTGGCAGCACTAGCTGGAGTGATAATATTGGAAATAAAGAGCTTGCAGAGGGCACTGGCAAGTTTCCCGAGGCCAGGCGATGGTGCAAAAGAATTTAGATAGCTGACCTCTATCATACTTAAACAGTTGACTCATAGGGAAAGCAGGGAAAACGAGCAGCTTTGGTGAGAAGCTTAGCAGTACTGGGTGGCTTTGAACCACTAAACGTTGCAAGGGATTGGCAGGGGATTTCTGAGCAGTATAATGATGCAAAACTGACTGGAACCATTTGCAGTTTTTTAATTGATGTATTACTATGAGTGACATCAGTTCTAATTGGGCATTAGGTCCAATCTTCTAATACAGTGAAAACATAAAAGAAGCATTCCCTCTTTGATCCACATTGGTGCGATTAAAATTTAAGTGTGTAATTCTATTTAGCTGATGCTTCCGCTGCTGCCCTGCTGCCCCTGGAGGAATGTGCCCCCAGAGCTTGTACTTCAGTATCTGTATCCTTTTGAAAGAAATCAGAATGAACGTTCTGCTTCTGAATCCTCAAATGCTCTGGTCCAAACCCTTCTCTATACCTTTGCTTTGAAAAGGAAACTTAGAAAAACATGAGCCGTCCCACTTGAAGCAAGGTCGGGACTTCATGACATTTCAGCTGATGTGTCCTCACCATTTGTCTGCTGATATTAAAAAGTTCCTGCTATTCTCAGCACATCATTTGTGCACCGTGGAGCCTGCGTCTGTCCTCTGCCATCAGCTCAGCCACAAGCCCAGACTTGGTCCAGAGCCAAGTACAGCCTGCAATTTTCACATAACAGAAAAAAGGGTATTCTGAGAAATAGGAAGGAGCTATGGTAGCAATATTAGGATTTGATACTTTGCAGTAAGCAACAAGGAAGTGAGAATCCCATCGGCGAGCTGCCAGCATGTTATCATTTACAAGTAAGTAACTGCCTGCCACTAACACCAAAGATAATGCCATGAACAAAGACAGTCTACACAACACCACTCTGTTGTGGAGCCGGTGTGTATTGCCTCTTCTTCTCCTGGGCTCCACCCTATCTGGCTTAGAGAAGAGACATCTAGAATTTTTAAAGGCCCTTGGACAGAAGACAAAGTTGTGGTGGGGTTTTTTTGTCTGTTTGTTCTTCTGTGGTTTTCTTTTTTTTTTTTTAAGTCACTACAAGCACCAAAACCAGGTTCACAATCACACAAAGCTAGGAAATATAAAAGCATTGTTTGATACGAATAAGCCAAGTGAGACCCTGTAGGGACTTGTTAAATCTGGTTTAACTGAACTCAAAGAAAAAGTTATGATTCTCAGCAGAAGAAAACAATGCACTTCAATGAGCTGCTGCACTACTGCTTCTGAGCACAGCTCCCTGGACAGCTTTTCTCCTTGGGGTTCCCCAGAAGAGCTCACAAATGCCATTCACATTTGATAATCCTTCCATACAAAAAACATGTGGGGAGATTAGGTAGTACTTACAGAATCGGACGAGACTGGAAATCTTCCTGGTTCATTCTTTCAGACTGGCGTATTTTCAGTATTTCCGTGTAACTGAGATTCTGAAGTTTGCTCTTGAACTGATCCAGGGAGCTAGGCTTGGTCGTGAGCGCTCTCATTATCTGTTCTTTCACTACCTGCGTTACCTGTGGTTGACAAGGAAAGGAAAAGAAAACCTGTGTGAACACTTTCTGCATTTTTATTTCAAATCTTATTCTGGGTCACAGTAAGGTTTCTAGGTACAGAAGATGATTAGTACTATATGGTCCCAAGACCGTTTTTCAATAGCATAACCAGAAAATAAGCCAATTTCCAATAGGCACCACAGCTTACAGCAAAAGCTCATCTTCTCTGTAACTTCTGCCACCTCAACCCAGGCAAAGGGCAGAAGCTGCAGGGATTGGTCTAACTGCCCACTAGAGAGACTGTAAAGAGTTCTTCAGGTCTTACAGTTCTCCTTATGGGTTTTCGAGAAGCTCTCCTGACTAGAAGGCAGTAGCACAAAGCTGTTAACTGTGGTCCATTGCTTCCCTTATTCTTTATGACCAGAGGCAAACCACTGAAACACAGGAGGTTCCGTCTGAACACCAAGAAACACTTTTCCACCATGAGGGTGACCAAGCACAGGTTGCCCCAGGAGGCTGTGGAGTCTCCATCCTTGGAGATAATTCAAGTCATCTGGACGTGGTCCTGGATAACTGGCTCTGGCTGGCCCTGCTTGAGCAGGGGGGACCAGACCAGGTGACCTTCAGAGGTTCCTTCCAACCTCAGCTATTCTGTGATCCTGTGAGAGTTTTACGCTGCAGGCACACTATGGCCATACACAGTGAAGGAAAGAGAACTTGCTAAAAGAGCCCATTAGGGAGACAGTGAGTGAGCAATTTGCCAAGGATATGACAGGATCGCTTTTGAAGTAACTCCATAAACAATGCAAAAAAAAAAAAAAAAAAGAGAATGAAGGATGGCTGGGCAACAGCCATCTATCTGCATATTAATTATTTTATCAGGAGAAAACTGCTGAGACACAGTTAACTAAGGGGAATTGCTTGGCTCTAGTTCAAATAAATACATATCACAGATTACTGTCTGTCTCTCCGCAATCCTAGACTCATTTCCTTGGTGCTGGTGCAAATCACACACTTTGAAATATATTTATCTGCTGCTGTGCTTAAGCTGGCTGAATAAACTATTTATCAGACTTATAAAGGCCCATCCTACCCAAATCCAACTGCTAAAAACCATTATGAAACAGTAACAGCCCCCTGCTATCAAAGTGGGTGTGACAGAAATTAACAGCTACACAGAGGGCAAATACTTTTTCTGAGTTAATTTGCCTTTATTCTTTCATCTGCATCATGTATCTTAAAACAGAAGCTCAGCCCCTCAGAAGTTCTCTAATCTTTCTTGAAATTTCGCTTTTTACATTAATATTTCAGTGCTTCAAAAGCGTTGCCTCAGTCTTCTACCTTTCTACCTCCTTGCTGGCACTGTTTCCTATTTTTGCCCCCTGAGATGTAACTTTCTTACATGTGACCGAAGCACTCAATTTAGCTGTGTCCAGCAGGTGAAACAAAGAACTGAAGGTAACCTCTGTCTTTATTACAGGGACTACATCCATTCAGGAGATCTCCTTCAAGAGGAGCAAGATGCTTCTCCCACAGGTGTTGGCTCAGGTGGGTGGCAAACGCCTTTGCCACATATTTCCACACCTTGGACAAGGCATCCTACCTACATTCACTCGGCTTGGACTTTGCTTTGAATGCATCCCTCCAGTTAAGATCCTACCCTTAGCAAATCTTACAAATCTGGCCAAGCAAAGCCGAGCTCTTGCTCCAGCCACCCCTACAAATCTAAGAGGTACAGTGCTGTGTATTTGAGGAAGTCTTCTAAAACCTACTTTGACAGCAAAAAGCAGATTTCTGTACTTGACACCTGCAACTCTTCATTTCACATACAGAAGTATTTGCTTTTAGATGGTGGCCATGAAGGCCAATGGCATCCTGGGGTGTATTAGAAGGGGAGTAGCTAGTAGGTCGAGAGAGGTCCTCCTGCCCCTCTACTCTGCCCTGGTGAGGCCACATCTGGAATATTGTGTCCAGTTCTGGGCCCCTCAGCTCAAGAGAGACAGGGAACTGCTTGAGAGAGTTCAGTGCAGAGCCACAAAGATGATGAAAGGAGTAGAACATCTCCCTTATGAGGAAAGGCTGAAGGAGCTGGGTCTCTTGAGCCTGGAGAAGAGGAGGCTGAGGGGTGACCTCATTAATGTTTATAAATATGTCAAGGGGGAGTGTCAGGAGGACGGAGCCAGGCTCTTTTCAGTGATGTCCAGTGACAGGACAAGGGGCAATGGATACAAGCTGAAACACAGGAGGTTCCACGTAAACATAAGGAAAAACTTTTTCACTGTGAGGGTGACAGAGCACTGGAACAGGCTGCCCAGGGAGGTTGTGGAGTCTCCTTCTCTGGAGACGTTCAAATCCTGCCTGGACGGGTTCCTGTGTGACCTCCTGTAGGTGATCCTGCTCTGGTGGGGGGGCTGGACAAGATGATCTTTTGAGGTCCCTTCCACCCCCTGACATTCTGTGATTCTGTGATTTGGCCTGCCAGTGGGAATCAGCTACTTCTCCATCTGAAAGACAAACTCCTGACCAGCATCTGACTGCTTGGAGGGATTAACACATTCTTGACTGCATCAGAGAGTGCTCACGCCAGCCCGAGTAACAAAGGTATTATCACACCTTGGAAACAACAAACCAAACGGCCGTAACACCCAAATGTTAACAGATCATGCCCATCAAGGCGATACTAATTCTCCTCTGATCAGTAGTGATCCTACTGATACCAGTACTCCTCCTGACTTCACTGGGTCTTGCTTTAATATCTAAAAGGTCTTAGGAAATCTAATGAAGGGAATGTTTTCAAACTCATAGTGAGATAAAATGAAGCAGACAATCCCAGCGGCAAGTTGGATGTTTAAAAATATCTTCTGTCTTCTTTCTGCCTTCTTGACAATGATTCCTTATTGCTGCTGATTAATTTCAACTTATATTTTATACATTTATATATTATTAATTAGGACTAATTATTATTAACTACAAGGAATGGAGAAGAAGGAAGAGACTGGAAACCACCTTGCCCACTGAAATCATATTAAGCTGTTGGTACCTCCTAAAACTTCTGTCCAGGCTCTCACTGAGCTGGGCTGAACTTTTCACCCTGAGGGAGAATGTGACAGTCAGCTGCTGGCATCACTTCTGCTTTCTGAGGCTCACTGAGAGGTTGTTCTAGACTAACTTTGTTACATGTGGTTTTACAGCCAGCCTGCAGCGATCACTTCTGTAGTGTCACGCAAAAGGATGCCAAACCAGGTAGCTTCATTCAAACATGTAAGTCCCATCGCCGCTTATGGGATCGGCTGAGGAAACTGCCTCTATGAGTAGTTTTTCCCAGAAAATAAATGGACAAACGAATAACTAAATACTGAATTTTAGGGAGTTGCATGTCTGCAGATCCACTTTTCAATCTGATCTCTGAACCACTCATACGAGGCAGTGCTCATTCTTGGACAAACAATGCAAAGGAGGTTCAAGTTGAGTAGACTTAGAGTGCTGTCATTTACACTTAGTTGCAAAACCCTGTATAAGCCCTCATCTCCATTCTCTGGTACTCACTGTTGTGGTTAATGTGCAAACAACATAAATTCCTCTGCTCTGTCACAATTTAGGAAGTTATTCACGAGGTGTCATCAAAGAGCTCATCAGTGTAGAGGCTCCCCTTGCTCCTGAGACAGAAGGCAGGCAGCGTGTGCCCCAGGCCCACCATGTAACGGGGTGATCACTTGCCTTGTCACGTTTACAGCTTGTCACTGTTTAACTAGCCGGCCAAAGCATCAAAGCTGCTGATTGCATTGAGTCTCCTGAGCATTTGGAAATCACTGCCAAGAACTTCTAATCTGCTCCACTTCCAAAGCTGAGCTGCCAGCCCTTGATTACTGCTGTCTCAGAGATAGCATCAACCCTTCCTCCCCATGTGCCTGACCTTCCAATGAAATTAAAGGTATTTGCTACTCAATGTGATTGTACATAAATGCTGCAGACGGTTGTTTTAATTACATTATGCTTTGCTATTCTGACTGAGCAACAAGTGTTTCAGAGGGCACATTTGCTTTAAATCATGTCCTTTTTATCTGGTGACCTCTTGTACAGTAAGAGAATCCTGAGTTCTGCATTACAACTTCTTCAGGTAAATTCCCTGAAGACATGAAGGGAAAGACAGTTGGAAAAAAATTATTTTTTAAAAAAATTAATTAAATAGGACCTTATTCTCCGTATTTTAGATCTAGCTAATATGTCTTGCATTTCTACAGTCAGTATCACCGTAACATTAAATTATGCATTTATATATTATATATAAATAACAATAAATTATGTATTTTTCATTAAGCTGTTTTAGCCTAGCTTTGTGTTTAGCTTATCTGACCTCATCTCTGCCGTATCGCATTCTGGCTACTTTGCCTTTCCAACATTTACCTCCTCTTTTATTCTGCCTTCTCTCTCCTGTCATCACAATTTTTACCTATACACATAAAGTCTCCTCCTTTAAGGACGGAGCAGAGGTCTGAACGCTTGGCCTCTGCAACAAGGAGACAAAATAAAAAGCTGTCAATGTTCAGCCACTGGACTTGTGCTATATCCAGATACTCTCCCCTCTACAACCAGACTTGAAGCCTCTGGGATGTGAGAAGTTTTAAGGCTTCTTGCACTAGCTTTTCCACATGACCTTTCAAAAATCAACAAGGCAACAAACAAAAAGCTGGAGGAAAGACATCTCTTTGCAAATTGGTTGTCAAGAACTCATACCTAGTTTTGTTCCTACCTAAATGTGGCCAGAAAGAAGCAACTTGGTTTATACATGGTAAAAAATGAAGGAGAAAACATAATTTGATGATTGAGATCCAGCTTGATCATTTCAGTCACAAAGGGATTTCCTTCAGTTAAATCCACAGAGCAGGCAAAAATAAGGTTGTAGAATGAAATGGCCAAATCATTCTTAATGAGCAGCACTTACTGACAAAGGAGGTCATAAAGAAAATCTAATTCTGAAGGGAGGGGAAATGACTTAAGTTTATAAGCAACCTGACAACTCCTTTAATGAAAACTTTACATGCGTAATGTGTGCACCAGGTAATTCAAGGCAATTTTTTAGACTGTTCCAAAGGATAAATTGTCTTAACTAGATCAATGGTTCCATTTTCAGAGTACTCAGAAGAGTCATCTTGAGGGACTTCAAGGTCCTCGGAAGATAATTTACTGCTGTTTTTACCCCCAACACTATCTCCACATACTGCAGCCTGTGAATTCACTACACCAGTCTCTCGGTCACAGCCTGGACCAAACTTCCATTCCATGTTACTTTAGAACATTAATCCAAACACACCAGCTGACACAAGCAAATTTAAACTCAATGCTGGCACAATCTAACCATTGACAAGAGACTCCAAAATTCTAGACTCTTTCTTCTATTAGAGTCTGTGTGCTCTGGAATTACAAAAAAAAAACAACCAACACCAACCAAACCACAAAACCAGTTTTCAATCTTCTTAACTATTCCAGAATACAAGGACAGTTACTGTAGCCAGTGATAAAGAGGCAACTCTAAGCAGGCTGGATGTACACAGCCACAGGAATAATTAAGTTGATTCATTTTCAGGCAGCAGGATGAGAAAGCAGCTGTCAGAGGATTTAGCAGGTATAAGCTCTGCAATATTTTATCTCTTCATTTTCTGCAGAATTGAAAATCCCTGGTGAAAAAAAGTTTGGTCTTCTGTGGTGAAGAAAGAAAAAAAGTTTAATTTCAGAGAAGTTCTTGATTTTTTTTTTTCATTTTTTTATGTTCCCTTGACTAATGAATCACAGGTATGGAAAACCAGACTGAAATAACACCATTCCTAGGAACTGATGGGCTGACACTATTGTGACTATGAGAGAGGATTCATTACATTCTCGTAAGAAAGGAGGAATAACATTCCTAGGGCAATGAGCACAAGACTGGTGAGCACCATGAAACAAGGTGTGAAATGGAGGCTGGGAGAAAGCAAGCACGGGGCCTCAGGAATGATGGCATCTGAAGGAGCTGAAGTAAAAAAAGTACAGTGAAAATGGACCATTAATTGCTGCACTCTGTTAGCACAGAATCATAGAATGGTTTGGGTTGGGAGGGACCTTAAAGATCATCTCATTCCAACCTCCCCTGCCTTGAGCAGGGACACCTCCCACCAGACCAGGTTGCTCAAAGCCCCATCCAACCTTACCTGGAACACTTCCAGGGATGAAGCATCCACAAGCTTCTCTGAGCAACCTGTGCCAGTGTCTCACCACGTTCACAGTAAAGAATTTCTTCCTAAGAGCTAATCTAAAACTACCCTGGGCTACTCCACCTCTGCAGGAAGAGCTTGTGGTCACAGCTTGACTTGGTATTTTCCAAAGAAGCTCCCAGAATTCTGTTCACTGCACTGAATGTTTTTCCCTTGGATACACAGATCCTGATGGAGAACCACTGGATATTGAGGAGGCCTCCAGTTCTTCTTTTAACACTACAATCTATTTGCTCAAATAAAACCAGGAACAGTGGCAGAGGCTTTGGCTGGAAGCAAAAACCAACTTGAACTTGATTGAGAAAAGGACAAATGGCTACTGAAACATTCCACTGAAGGGTGATATGGCTAAAGGGATGGGCAAGATGATTTCAACCATGAATCACAGAATCATAGAATGGCCTAGATTGGAAGGGTCCTTAGAGATCATTTAATCCAACCTCCCTGTCATGGGCAGGAACACCACATCTCGACTAGACCAGGCAACACATGGGGACTGAGTGGGAACTGAACCCGCAACCCCAGTGTTGTCACTGTTGGCATCACTGTGCTCAACCCACTGAGCTAACCAGCCCCCAGAGACCGGAGCAGACATGGGAAAAAGGCAGGCAGGTAGTAGGAAGGATGTTATAAATACGTAAAGGTGACCAGAACAGGAGCAGAGGTTCCAGTGAGGGGTATTGGCATGTGGAGGAAGGCATCTGGTTGATGGCTTGCAACAAAATAAATGAAGGGGTGAAAAAGTGTGAAGAAAAAAAAAAGAGGCTTTGGTAGATATATTTCAATAGAAAATGAAGGCTGAAGGAAAGGAAGAAATGAGATTTTGTTAGAAGAATTAAAAGGAAACAGGAAAAGAAGAGGTAAAATATGGAGAAATAATCTGTTTATAAATTTATGGCTCGGGAAGCAGCTGACTGAAGGGAAGCCTTCCTCAAGGACTGGCCTGAGGAAGTTGAGGGTAAAATTAAAAGCAATGCTAAGAGAAGTGAACAGCAGTTCTTTACGAACTTGAAAGGCACATAGTTTTAAAATCATTGTCAAAATACATGTAAATGCTGTCCATAATGTCTTCAATCCTTCTGGTAAAGGACAACGTGAGAGCAGTCCACTGGCTTCTTGTGGGGCTAAAATCAGATGCTACCCTCAAACCCAAAGATTCCGTCAAGAACAACACTTGTCTAAACACCCAAGTCAAAAAGCACTTACTTGGGTTTTACTGGGCTGAAACAGGAATGAGTGATGGACAGGAAACCTCTTCCCCACATTTAGTATTTGCAGAACACTATTAGTCTCAGAAATAAAGAATAAATTTCTTTCCTGTTTACGCTTTGTGCCTTGAGGTAACCAAAGCAAGAAAAAAGCGCTGTGCGATAAAGCATTTCTGCCCCAGTAAAATGATGTGCAAAGTTAATATGACAGTTTTTGTAAACTTCCTTGTTAGTTAATTGAAGACTTAGGTCAGCCAATATTACATTATTTCCCCCAAAGTCTGACAACCTCCTTTGGCAAAATAAAACATGCAGAAAATCATTTGTGGGTGGCATTTAATCCAGGGCTTTTCACAGACAAAATGTACTGATCTTCTGAAACAAAATGTTAAGTGAGGGGAGGGGGAAAAACGAGGAGATATTTGAATCCTTAGTCATATACCAATGTAATAATTAACGTGTCAGATAAGATGCTTGTGAATTCTAAAGGAAAATAACGTAATTTATCTATGATCAGGAACATACATTTGCATGCTGCTTCCTTTAAAATATACAATTACATAAATGGCATACACCAAGTGAAAATTAACTGTAATATATTGGCAAACAGCTGGTTCTACAGAGGGAAGACAAGGACAAGATTCTAATTGGTAGCTTTTTGCATAGAAAGGTGTAAAAATCAAAGAACTCAAGTTCTGTGTACTAACAATGAATAATCAAGACTCTGAATAGGCAGAAAATCAGGAAAAGTGGGGGAGCGTTTTGGTTTTTTTTAAAGAAAAAGGGGAACAGAAGGGGCTGAAATATTGCTCAGTACATCTGATAAATGGAAAAAAATGCAAGAACAACATTTTGCACTACAGTTTCATATCCCCCTATCTCCTTTAGCTGAGATAAAATGAAAATAAAGGTGTGATTAGCTGCATTTCTGAAAAGATCTCCAGGCTCTTTCACCAGTGCTGAGGTCTGTCCTGCCTGAGGTATGAACAGGCAACGTGGAACTGCATGTGGTCCAAGCCTGCCGCTGTCCCTTCCCTTGTCTCCAGCCAACCCCAGGGTCTCTCCAGCTCCACCTCTGGAATGGGAGACAGCGCACTAGGTTTATGTATTTGTAAAACCAGGAGAGATTCTTAATCACGCCGGTGAACCACAAGCACACCAGTGAGCACACAGCCCCAGGCAATCCAGGGACAGCTTCTCTACCTCTTCCCTTCATGGCTGTCCTCTTTGCTAACTTTCTACTCTCAAACCACAGAGACCTGCTGTATCTGTAACCAGCTCCACTTGTTTTGAGAAGCAAATTCTGCAGCTCTATCACCTAATTTCCAATAGGCATGTTAATGAAAGAGATGTATGACTGCTGAGAGTAGATGGAGGGAATGCCCTTCCCAGGACTGTGGGCTGCAGTAAGGTCTTGCTCTGGTTGACACGACAGAGGTTTGTAGGCAAAAATGGGCAGCTAAAGTGGGTTCAGAAAATTTCAGAACCACACGGGATTCTCAATGACAGCAGGTTTTAATTGGGAAAAGAAAGAACTTCACCTGATGAAGCAGACTTTCATCCCGAATAATTGTTTTCATATTTACTTCTTCCCTGATATGGAAAAGAAGTTGAAATCCTGAAAGCTTCTATGGAATTAAAAATTAGCCGACTTAAACATTCTTACAGCACCCTAAAACAATGTCTCTGCTTAAGAATCTGAGAAATGAAATCTTTCCACTTTTCCCATGTGTATTTTTCACAGAGAAGGAGATTTGCCTACAAAAAATGTTCATCTTGATTGTGTATGCAAAAGCTCTGTGACTTTGCCCAGCTTTGCTAATACTGCTGTTTCTCCAGCAGGTCCAAAAGTTGGCCCACCACTCAAACAGTGAAGTTCCTTACTTAGTTGCTCAAAGTACTACCTCATTTTTTTTTTTGTTACTTGTATGAATACAAAATGGTAAGACTAAGTTGGAAGCTTCAGCTTTTGTTTTTCTGGACTTTATTTAAACGGCATTCGTCACTTTGATGCTGCCATTTTAGAAAAAAAAGCAAAACTTTCAAAGTTTCTACCTAATCAAAATGACCAGAAAGACTAAAAATGTGGTTTCAGATTCAGTTCTCCAGATTAAGAGAACTAGGTTATGCACTTAGACTTTCCTGATGAATGCATAAAATAAATGTTCAATACATGGGTATTTCATCTCATTATTTTCACGTCTTTCCAGTTAAGGTAAATGATCGGGCTGAACATTTAGGAACCATGCAAAAAGGCAGCTGTGCATATATGCTACGCCTCTGAATGAACCTACATGTTATTATGCATCAAAATTGTAAAAAATAAACTGTAATGGTTTTTAGGCAAACTCTTGTTTTCATATTCATGTCACTGAAGAAAGCAGGGAGCTGAAAAACATGTCTACAGCACATCGATTTTTTTTTAACACATCTCATATTAATAACCATTTCAAGTGATAGTTGTACTGATAGCAGAGAGTCCAGCCAGTGCCGCAAGAACAAAAATAGTTGCATAAATTAACTGAATGATTCACAAAAATACACGAAGCCACGAAAAGATTAAATTCATCGTAACTTGTTAGATGCTAGCTTTAAAAATTGCTCTGTAAAACTGGAGCTCACAAATTACTGACTTGACAGATAATAATAAGTGGTCAGGACTATCACAAACCAAAATCTCCTTGGAACTGGCAAACATACACAAAATCTCTATGTCCAAGAAAAAGGGAAAAATGTTTTCATTGCCATTTTATAATGCTCTGCAATTACTGAAGAATATGTTTGGAGAATTCTGAATTCATGCTGTCTAGTCCAATGAGATGTTTGCCTCAGGTAGTTATATCATTACTGTGCTGGTCGTGTAAACAGGAACTACAAATATTCTTGAGTTCTAGCTTGCAACCAAGCATATAAGGAACCCAGTCAGACTATTTTTAGAAGAAGAAAAAGCACAGATGACATATTTTGCCATATCTTGTTCTAAAAACTGCAGTGGAAATTAGGAATGGACAAAAGCAATTAGGTTATTCCATCCTTTGCTTCAGGAACACAGTGAGTCATCTACCGCTGTTGGAAATCTTAACTAAAGAAATATCAGTGACCATCAGGCCTGTGTAGACTGGTTCTATTGCTCCACCCCCTCCACTACATATATAGAAAACACCTGAAAAATCACACTTTTTCCCTCCATTGAATGTTACGCCAATACCACATTCTCAGTTTCATTTTTTATTCTGTTCCTTTTACTCATGTTGAATCAGAACTAAAGGAAATTTTCTCACAGAAGGACCAAGATAAGATTGCAGTGTTTTGCTTCAAGTTTGCTTCCCACTATTGATTTGAAACCACCAATGACATACACAGAAAAACATGCATCTCCAGAAACATATTGATCCTGCCTAGGAGGGTAAATAATGTCTTAAAATAGTGTTATTGCCAGTAACCAACTGGCGAGTTATGGATGGATGAAGTCTTACAATCTTCCAGTTTCGAAAAACCCTTTCTCTAATAATTTGAATGCTATTGCTGCACTTCTTTCCACACTGTCATAAATCACTGCACTTCTTTCCATATTGTCATTAATCTACATTTCTAATCAGTCAGCAGACTCCTCCTTTCCTACAACTCCGTGACTACTTACTTTGTGTTTTGGGGCAGAAGATATATTTGGAGTTAATTGCAAGCTATTTTTGTTCCTCTTAAAGGTTAGAGTCAAATTCTGTGCACTCCAGATTGCAGCAGTCAACAATAAAAAATAAAGTACCAGACTCATTCTGCTCATTCTGAAATTCCCCTACTCCCTCTTACATGATTACACAAAAGATTTGCTTCAGTAAATTTGCTCAGGTCCAGAAAGAAGCCAAATGGGAGATGCCATGCCAGAGTAAACATGGTCCAGAGGCACACAGAATATTTAAACACCAGATTATTTTGGACATCCCAATATCCTTTCTTTCATCATGACCACATCAAGTCCAAAGACTTTAAAGGTCCCTTCCAATCCAATGCATTCTATGACTGTTGAAAACAGTCAGCCATCTCTGTCATTTTCTCTAAACAGACTACCCTTATCACTGTCTTTCCACTGAAAAACTGAGTTTTCCTAGTATTTTCTAAGCCTTCCTGACTCTGTGCAGCAGATGGCAGATGCCTGCGCTATCATGGCCCCACATTGCTGCACAGCCAGTTCAGTGAGAACAATTTTCCCTCACCAAAACACTTTTTGTTTTTATCTTCTTCTGTCTAACTTCTGCTACAGACTAGAATTTCCACTGATCTTCCTTTTTTTTTTTTTCTTTTTCTTTTTTTCCCTCCCCTTCTTTCTAGAGTTAAGATGCTCCCCCAGGAGCATATTAAATGACCACAAACATCACAGCGCAAGCCACGCAGGGAAACATGTAACTTACTATTGCAGAGGAAAGGCAGGCTGGGGGAAGCCTCATAAGGATGCCATTATAGTAGAAAAGAGAGAAAATAGCAGCTCCCCACGGCAGCTGTGAACCGGGCAAAGTGCCCAGGGGCCCAGTGGCAAGGGGCAGCGAGCAGCTGGTTTCCATGGAGGAGTGAGCCAGAGATGCAGGAGGAATGGCTCACGGGAGGCACCACTGCTGGACACCGGCACGAGGAGGAAAAATCCCTCCTGGCACTTCACCTACCATCAGCACCAGTCTTCAGGGGGTTCAAATTCGCTTCTAGCTTCTGCTTCCTCGGTCCTGTCTCCTCTGGAGGAGGCTCGTGACTCAGAAGACATCTTGCTGGGCCTTGTTTGGTGGGTTTCAGTGAATTACAGGAACACAAAGTGCTAGGGTGGAGCTTGAAATATATAAATGAAAAGTCCAGCAAATGCTGATTGACCTGTGGCTTTTGGTACCCACAGCTCCATATGAAGGCCCTGCAAACTTCTTTTGCCCATCTTTCATCTTTGTGCCAAACTAAGCATAACCTTAGCAGGGTTGGCGTTGCAACCACATAAAAGTGATGGATGCTGGAGAGACACCTTGCAGAGAGCAGGGTTTGGCCAATTACCATAATTTTTTGTTCAGGTCAAAATAAGAAACTGCTATCTTGATTCAGTGCTGATCAACATCACTGTATCCAAGCCTTGCTGGAAGTGGGGCACATATCTGCTACACACTTGAATTTTACTGAATTAAAGAGAAATTAATTCTGACAGCCCACAAGGCCCCCCTGCACCGCTTTTCTCTTAGAACAGCAGTGTACTTGTCTCATGTCAGTCTCTGCTGTAGAGTAGATAGAAAAGTATTTGTTGTATTTAGCTCATGGTAAGTCTACAAGACTCTTCCAACATTTATAATGCACATCTGAGTTCATCAGATAAAAGGACTTAGGTAGGTGCAAAGCACTATTATTAGCTTTGTTCCTTCCTATTTTTTAAAGCTGTCAGAAGGAAATAGGGGAAAAAAATGCTACCTATTAGACCTCCTTAGGAAAGCAGGAAAAAATTCCAATAGAAATATGGGCTAAGCAGGATCCTGTTTCTAAAAGAAATTAGTGGTGGTAGTAGAAAGGTCTTTAAAACAGCAAATTCTTTGTTGCCATCTATGTAAAATGCAAGTTCTCAGAACTGCTATTTGACACAGACACCGTCACAATTAGCAGGACAGAACCCAAAGACAGGTAAATATTTCCTAATGAAAACAAAGTTCTAGTTTTCTTACTGAGTGTTCACAGCAAACATAGCTCTCACTATAGATTCAGGCCTGCACTGCCACAAGGACCACTAGTGGGGGATCCTTCAGCTGCTGTGTCCAATGCCAAGGTCCTTCCCAGCTTTACATCCATTTTCCAGACGGCTTTCCACTACCTTAAGGTGCCTGTTAAAACAAGGTAACAACAAGAGAAGACAGGGGGCAAAGCTGAGCCCTCCTCTTACTGTCATGAGGCTGTGAGCCTGGGAATCACTACAGGTTCCACAAAATTTAAGCTTCTCCAGTCCTTCTGCAAGTAATATAAAACTTGAGGAGAGAGAACCTGATTAAAGGACTGAGAAGAAGTATTTAGGTCTAGAAAAAAAACACTTTAGAAGCTCCACTGAACACCAGATTCTACTTAAGAACCCAGTAACTGCTCTGTTCAAAATAGAATAAATTCCTAGCAGGCAGTGGCTGAAAAAACATCATCCACCAGGAGCTACTGCATATAAATCTTTCTACATATATGTATAGGTCTAGCACACAAGAGGCATCAATAATTACTGTAATTCATTTGGATGACCTTTTTCATTATCTTAAACACTCATTCACAAACATAGTCCAGTAAAAACTATTTTGAGGTGATTTTGTTATCATGGGCTAGTTTTTAGGGCACTTTAGATAAAGAAGTTGGATATCTCACTGAGAAAAAACAGATAAAAATTATCAGCAATCTCCTCCTCAAAGCACTTTAAAAGAAAACTTATTTATTCTTGGATTTTTGGAAGACTGCAGCCCACATCTTATTTGTCATTTTAATCTTTTTGGTCAAGTTGTCATTTTAATCCTTCTTCTTCTCCTGCTTGTGCCTCCAGATCCACTTCTTAAAATCAAGGAAGCCACAAACAAGAAATCATCACCAAAAGAAGATATCATGAATATTTCCTCATTTGAAAACAAGCTACTTAGAGAATCAGTAATAAATTAGCAATAGAATAGAATCAGATATAGGATGGCCTGGACATAAATTAATAACCCAAATAATCAGTTTCTAATGGGTTTTATACACCAGTCATCAGACAGCTGCAAATGACGATACTTTCATGCATATCCTATTTATGATTAATTACAGCAAGTAGTGAAAAGAAGTGAAACAGAGCAGAAAAAGCTGCGTATGGATAAGAGACTTCCTAGGGTCAGAAATGTCTCCAGAGTGGTGGGTGAGACCCACCAAACATATCCGTGATATACAAATCCGTAAGTTAAAATGCCCTCAGCTCCCAGAAGACTGTAGGAGTAGGGAGCACTCAGGTGTCTGTTCAGATGAGATGACTACGGGACGGGGGCAATCCGGCACTAAAGTGGACGTGGCTCCTGGAACAGAGGACAGAAGCCACTGATCATACAAACTTCTCGCCCCATCAAGAAGCTCCTTCTGCTTTCAGACTCCCTCTGTGTTTTGGCATCCAAACCAGGACCTGAGTGCCGAGGAGGGAGAACAAATCAATAGTCAAATGCAGCTAAGCAAAAGGGGAGGAGGGGAAAATCTCAACTGACGGCTTAAAAATCAACTCTTCAAGCCCAGCAACCAGAGCAACCTGCACATGGAAACAGCACCAGGAGCTGAAACTCTGGCAAAGAGACTCGTGTGGGAGTCGTGCTCGCGCTTGCTGAAGGGCTGTGGGCAGGTGGGAGGAACCTCGCTTTGCTCGGGGAAGGGAAGGCAACGAGAGGGAACAGGAGCCCTATTGTGATGTGCCTACGGTGGGGAATACAGAGGATGCAAATTAACATACTTTCCCCTCTTCATTCTTCGCAACTCACTTCGGAAGCCTGCCGACGGAGGGTATTACCCAGTCAGACTAATCTCAGGCTTTGAGGACAAAAAACAAATGCATTTTTAGTACTGAGGAATATTCTTATCAGAAAGAGAGTTTGCAAGGGTCAGGGTGCCACAGCTGTAGCATTCTCCCCTCTCGCCCCCCCCTCCCTGCACCCTGCCAGCTCCCAGATCATTTATATCCAAATGAGGGAGGCAGAGCAGGAGCCTGGCACATACTTCTTCCCAGTTCTGTGACTGCCAGCAATCGTATCAGCTGGAAGAGATCTCAAAGATCATCAACTCCAGCCTTTGTCCCAGCCCTATCAACCTACTAAACAATTCCCCCCAATGCAACATCCACCCATGTCTTAAACACGTCCAGTGACAGTGACTCAACCACCACCCTGGGCAGCCCGTTCCCATGGCTGCCCACCCCCCCCC